>NC_135270.1:50950874-51250874 GCF_051311805.1 Agelaius phoeniceus
GACTTGGTATGATTTTAGGAATAAAAAAATTTTGAGGTTGAAAGTCAGTATTCAGTCTTGTGAAATGAAAACTCAAGCTATTGCACACTACCAGTAGCAACTTTGGTGTCTGTGCTGGTACAATTTCCTCTGCAGCTTTTATACCTAGCGCAGTTTACTAGCGATACCAGAATGGAGCTGATGACACAGTAAAATCTATTTTTAAACCATATGAAGATTCTGGTGCAGAGTAAGGAAATGCTATTCACAGTTAAGCTGGATGTTCTGTCCCTAAGTTGTCATTGTGTCTCTAGGAACTGCCACAGCCTTAAAACACTGATTAATATTCTGTATTATGTGTGTTGCAAAAAGGTGGTTTAAGGACAGAATGGCAGCCATCACATCCTGTTGTGTCAAGTTTTATCTTCAACATTGCTTTAATATTAATTCTGAGTTTAATTTTGGAGAGTATTTAAAGCTAGTAAAATGGATTCTAAAATAAACTGAAAATTCTGTTTGACTTTTTTATTTTCTAAAAAAACAGCTCCTAGTGATGTGATATCCTTTGCAGCACTGCCTTACAAAACAGCTTCAATCCACCCAAAAAAAGTTACATTCATTGATAATCAAATTATGTTTGAGTGCAAGGAAATAGTATACAAAATATTACTTACAAGCCCTTCATTACTTTGTTTTTCTGTGTTATCTTATTGTGTTGTTCTTTATGGACATGGACAAACGACTTAACCAGTTAAATGTTTTTTTAAATATAAAAGTATTTTCTCTTGCATTGTGAGGAACAGCTAGTATGCCAATATATAGCCAAATGCTAAGGAAATTGAAACAAAACCCCAAAGAGCATAAGAATCATACAAGCAAATTTTATAGCTCTGTCTGGGCGAATACAAAAGGAGAGTTAAATAGAACTTTATAGCAGGATTCTGAACAAGACAAAACATGAAAAAAAAAAAAGACATATTTTCTGTGCAATCAGTAAATTTATAAAATATGTAATATAAATGGATCATTATAAGACTTTGCCTGTTACTTTTCCTGTCAGTTTTAAGCATATTGCCTAAAGCTTTGTTATCGTAGTATTGTAGTTATCAGATGAAACGACATGGCAAAACTCCCTGCTTACTTTTCCAGAGTGTTTTCCTCACTTTCTGCAAATTACATTGGAGCATATTCAGTGCATACGCTTCTACTAGTGGAAAGAACCATAACATCTTTTTACTGTCTAAATAAATATTCCTTAGCAAAAAAGAAGCACGTTGTCAAAGATAAAAAGGTTTGTTTTGTTTTAAAGTATAATACAAATAAAGGAGGCAACTCAATATTTTCTCTCTGATGTGTTTGCATAAGGAAAAAAAGCCCTGAAAAAACTCTAAAGAGAGCAGTACAAGTGTATATGATAGAGGAAAAACACTTAATCCAAGACCTGCATGTAAAACACAATTACAGAGAGTTAATAATGGCAAATATAATTAAATAAAAAAGGCTATCCACAGAGAATATACAAGTACATCCTTCAAAAAAACCCCAAACCATCGTGTTTCAATAATATGATGCCGTGCTTTCCTTTGTGGCATTCTTCATTGACTAGCTGATAATGAAAAGATGTCAGGGAGATTCACAGTTTAGAGTTGTATTTTCTTCCTTTCTTTTGTGCTGTTTCTTCCCATTTATGGCTGTTTTCCTGCCTTTTCTCTGTGTGGAGGGTATGAAATAATTCATAGTTATGTTTTCTTGTGAGACGTAGGGCTGAATTTGACTTTATTATCATTACTAAGAGCATGCAAGTTAAGTTTACTCAGTTGAAAAAGACACAATGATGTTGTTCTTCTTGATACAGAAACAGCTATATGGGCTTTTATAGGTTTTTTAGTGTAGGCTTCTTCTTCTGTCCTAGATTTGATAGCTACTCTATCAGCTGGAATTATTTTTTTTCTTCCTCATTCTCTTTTTGAAAAAAAATTCATTCTGATTTATCTAAAAGCACATCAAAACATCTTTATCTGTTCATAGTGAGTGAGAAATTCCTTCAGATTAAGGTGGGGGGTGGGGGGGGCAGGAGGGAAGGAGGGAAGAGAGGCAAACAATAAAAAAAAGCTGAGACCAAACCAGTTTGCCTTTCCTTTTGTGCAGTGCATGTAATGACTGAACTTTTGACTTTAAAGTTTTTCTCTAGTGCAATACTGTTGAAAAGGAAACAAACAAACAAACAAACAAAAAATATCCCCTCGGTGCAAAGACTGGTCTAAGGCAATACCTGGTGAGTGGAATTTGGTTTTTTTTTGGTTGTTGTTGTTTACTTGAAGCAGATAAAACACCCACCTTAAACCCGCCCTCTATTCAGTTCAGCAGCACCTCCATACTCCAATAAACCGTTTTCATTCCATCTGGCGTGCGTTTGCTCTGAAGACATTTTCCTGTCAATCTCTCCTGCCACATTAAAAATCTGTCATTACTATTGCATTGCCGCCTGGCTCCTGAGATTTGTCTGACTGCTTTATTGCTCCGCTCATTTTTTTTTTTCTGCTACAGCCGAGAAGCAGAAATAAAGGTTTGTTGTTGAAACATGGCCGCAAGGAAAGTAGGAGGCACACATCTGTCAAGGTATTACCTTTCTTCAACCAGGGATTAAGGTGTTTTACTGCTCTCGCTACTGAGCAGTCACACTGAATAAATTTTCTCAGTAGAACATAAAAATGAACTCATACATTTTGAACTGGGTTTCATTCTTTCAAGCCAACCCATATAATTATGCAATGGCATCAGTGTTCGGGGGAAAAAGAAGAGTCAGAAACGTTTGTGTGCATGCCCCCCCTTCTCTCTCCTGCACCACCCTTTACATTTACATTATTTAAATGCTTATTAAGAGGGCAAGACTGAGGCAATCAGTACTGGGGAGAGAAATGGTTTTTTACTCTTCCTTGTTGTTGTTACTTGATCTCTTGCAAGGTCAGATGGGGTGCAGGGCTTTGCTCCCCATGTTTTGTACCTGTGACGACAAAATATGCCTGACTGTGAATATTCACTGTTAATTCACATTGGAGCAAGCCAGTAAAATTGTGATTTCCGAAATACTGTTTCTTGAAAAAAAACTAGCAATATTAGCTGCCATGTAGCCTTCCCGTTTCTGCTGCAGACATTAACTTTACAGTCCCAACGGTACAAATAAAAATAATTTAAAATGTAAGTATAACCAGTGGAAGTGCTTGTTGCACTAAGAGCATGCCAGACCATCCTCCTCCATCCTCTGCTGGACAGTCCTGCCTCATCATCTTAGTCCAGTTTTAAAAGGTCGGACTTCTAATGCAGAAGGGGTTATCTCACAAAATAAACATTAAGGTGTACGCAAATGAAGGATCAGGTCAAATATGCCTGTGAAAGGGGACAATATAAGGAGTTTTATGGTTTGTTCTTTGTAGTGTTTTTGAGGTTTTTTTATGAAAAGGCATAGTACAGCTTTTAAATTTGACGAGATCCCAGGAGAGAAGGACTAACCACAGTGCAGGAACCATAATCTTGTACAAACTTTAAGGAAAGAATAGTTAAGAAAACACTACATCGAGTCAGGAATCACAGGTCCATCTGTGGCATGCAAATACCTCCAGGTAGCTCTGCAGTGTGTCCCCACCACCAGTTTGACTCATTCTCTGTTTTGCCCATTCCCTAATTTGCCCATTCCCTGCCTCCTAACTTCCACGGTGTGTCCTCTCAGGCTCCCCTTTGGAGTGAGACAAACACCTCCCACCAGAGAAATTAACTCGTGTCATTGCTGACTGACATATTTATTTAGCAGTAAGGTAGCTCAGTTCAACAGAGAAATATATTGGATCTACAGTTCTACTGAAAAACTGCTGCTTGAACAAAAGCAAATGAGCTATCCCACAGGTCAGCAGATAATCTGTCACTCACTTATTCTTCACAGTGTCCCAGGAAGGTCATAAATCGCCAGGATATCGGTTCAGTACTGTATTCCCCCAGACTCCACTTTCTGCTGGCTATTGGCTTTTTTCCATCCATTTCAACCCAGGGAAGACACAAGGAAAAGTGAGCATTGTGAAATTTTACACTCCTCTTCCCGGTCCCACCTCCTTCCCAGAGCTAAGTTGCATGACTGATTTTACAGCTTTCTCATGCCAGAACAGCACCTGGGAACATGTCAGGCTGGATTATGAGGTAAAGCTCCATCCCAAAATATTTCCAGGTTTTAATTCTTCAGGGGAAGGAACTGTCTTCTTGTTCTGTGTCAGTATCTAACACCTTGCACAAGGCAGGATTTAGGGTTGTTACATAGTGCTTCAGTGCAAATGATAAGTAATAATGTGCCTATGGAAGTATAGTTTCTTCAGCTACTTTTTTTATAGCATCCTTCAATGTCCCTCTTTGGCTTAGACCATATTTGCAAGTGCATATGAATAAACAGATATAGAGAATAATTGGTGCTAAGGACCTTTGTCCACAATGCCTATCTTTTTAGGGGCTACCTCAAACTAATTCCAGTGCGGTCCCATGGACTTAATGCCCATTAACAAATGGAATTCATAAGGTGTGACTGCAGAACATAACTTCTATATTTGTTTCATCTGAAGGAAACCCAGTTTGTGCTTCCTGAACCCATTCTTGCAGTGCAAGCCATAACCCTCTCAACACACTGGTGTGAAATGCAGCTGATGCCCTCTCTGGAGCCCCTTGTGTTTGCTAGGTCCTGTGTGTGACTGAGGCTCCTCCATGGGTGCTGTTTGCAGAGAAGCAGTGCACTAATCTGCTATGCCAAGTAAATTCTGCAATGTATAGTTAGGATGCAAATCATTTGCAGATAATCAACAAAAAAAAGAGGGAGAGAGAAACATATGTCTCTCTTAAAGAATTCTTTTTCTTTTTTTTTACACAAACAGCTTTCTCAGTGAGTTTGTCTGATATAACCCTCAGGGAACTTGAAGTCTGCAGCAGTGTTACACTTGACTGTAAATTCAGATCATTTGCACAAAGTGGGGAGTTTTAGGTGGTCTTTCAAATCAAGTTTCAATATTTTTTTCCAGAGTTGTGTTTGCAGGTGATGGCCCTTTACCTACTAACTTCTTCTGTCCCAGCATACATAGCTCAGAGTCAAAAATGCTGTCAGTACCTGTAATTTCATTTGCAAAGCCTGTCTGAAGTGGGTAACTGCTTCATACGTTTGGGTGTGTTTAAATTACATATCAGGATACAGATTAAAGATGGCAAATGGCCTCTTGCCAAGATACTTTAAAAATCAGATCATATTTGCAAGAGAAAAACTATAAGGGGCCCAATTTCCAGAAAATGTGGCACTACTAGCAGTCATTTTGGGAACCTCAGAGTTCTCTTCTCCTTTAAAACAAAAAGCCATGGCCCATTTTTTTTATTTGAACAAGTATTTGAATAAGAACAGTTGAAACTAAAAGGAATGCCATATCTCATTTCTCATTAAACTGACCACTTGATTTTAATTACCCAGGAAAAGCATGACAATATTTTCCCATGGATGAGGAACCTTCCCATCTAATCAAAGCAGCTGGAAGCTTGAATTTGAATATGCATAGCTGGTCCACACAGAGGGATATTGTAGATAAGTGTCTGAGATGAGAATCTGGGCTATACAGTTTGATCTGGTTCTTGGGGTTATCTGTCTAACCATGGCTCCATCTCACCCTGTCAGGCAGTGGTTATCAAAGCCTTTCGTGCAGTCCCAATGGAAAAAGTCAACTGCATGTATTATCTTCATTCCAAGAACCAACTCCAGATACACAGAGCTTTAATAAGTAAATGATTTTTTTTCTGCCCACAACTCAATAATTAATACCTCCTCTCAAAAAATTAATTCAGGCTGCCTTCACATGACAATTTTAGACTCCGTGTTCTCATCTCAATTAACATAAAGCCACTCCTTGCTCTGTGCATTTAGGTCATCCCATCTTCACCTGCTTTTATTCTCCTGGTATCAGTAAAATTAAGTTAGATCCACTTCAGATATATGTAACTAATGAAAGGCCCTTTTCCTGAGTAAAACTAAATGTATCCATCTTCCTTCCCAATAGGAATGTGGAATTCACTTGTTCCAGTTTCATAACTGTCCCTATCACACCTCTCCACAGAGCACTGTCAGCTAGTGCCAGCTACCCAAGGACAGATACTGCTTTAAGTGTGGGAAGAACAGAGAGAGTCTCTTCAACCATTACATTTTGAGGGAAAGAAAGGGCACAGAGCTACCCAGGGTCAAGCCTTGAATTTATTTTTTTTTCACTGATGAGAGTAGCAGCTTAGCCTGTTCTTTTCTTTATCACCTGCCACTGGAAAAGAGCACATTAAGCTTCTGCACGGGATGTCCAACACCTGAACCAAAACTACAGGGAGGAAATATTTATGAGGAATATCTCCTTTGCTTCCATCCATTCCTGAGCCTTTTTACACAGATACTGCTTTATCATGGTTAGGCACATACAGATTTACCAAGAGGGTTCCTATTCCCAGTAACTCCAGCCAACACAGATCTGCTTCTATACTTTGTCAAAGGTCCGTTGAGGTGGCAGCTGTACCCATCATTTGCAGGATGGACAGAAAGACATTACAGAAGGGAAACGCATCCACTGATCTTCAGTGAGCTCCGAGAGAGATGTTTTCCTACCTCAGGTCTCCTGAACTAGAGAAGTTCATGTTCACCGTGCAGGATCTGTGCATGGAAGCAGGGGAGGCAGCACTTCCCATTCTCTCTGTGACCCTGTGGTCACTGACCTTGCCAGTACCACACAAGTAGCAGTGGAACAGGCTCAGGGATGTGTGCTTGTGAAACCCACATGGAATCACTCCCAACAAGACTACTGCTCACATGCTTACAATTCCATGTTGAAGCATCTTCTGTGTCATGGTGTCTCATCTCTCTGCTGCTAGGAAGGAAGTACCATGAATGATTGATGCAGAGAAGTGTGAGCAGCTCTCTCCCAGGTCTGTTTCCTTCTACAGAGCATGCACTTGTGGTTTGCCTTGTCTTCTCTGTCTCCCTCTGCAGTGGTGTTTTCAGAAAGCAGATCTTCCCCCTCAGGGAGACTTTGCCCTGCTGATGCACAGATCCCAGTGCTGTACATCAGAACACTGCTGCATGCTGCATTGGAAGTGTGGTGGCAGACATCTGCCATCATCTTCCAGGGGCTGCGGTTTATGATTTTTTGCCACAATATCAATCAAAAGTGATATTGGCATTCTTCATTGATCAAAAACTGCATTTTGGCTATTAATTCACTAAAGAGAGCCAATAAAAATTTGATAATTTTTGTCGTATTTCCCCCCCCACAGCCCTATCTAGTTTGTGCTTCCCACATGATAAGCTCTTCCCTCTCTGATAAGCTGCATTGGTTCACAAATTAAACCAAAAAAAGCTGTTTCATTCTCCTGACACTGTAAATAACCAGGAGATTTGGAGAAGAACAGGAAAGGACAGAGAGGCATTCTCTCTTTAAGTCTGTCCATCAGATACCACTGCTAACATGTGTCAGAACAGCCTCTGCAGCACATTGTGCTGGAGGTAGCCTTCAGGAAGTGTTTCTTTTTTGCAAGCCAGTGAGTGCTTTAGAATCCAGGTCTATTTGAGCACCTCTCAGGATGCCTTCACTGTCTTCTATGGGTGGACCCTGTTCTGCACTGTGCTCAAATATTTATAGATTACTACTATGCAGGAACTGCAAGGATAGATTGGTTTCCTCTTGAGAAAAGAAGTGAGAAGAGCAGAAGCCCCACCATCCGTTCTGATCTCTGTGCCTGCACTTGGTGACAGGAATAAGTTTTATTATGAAATATAAGAGCTCTTGCCCCAGAACACGAGGTGAAGTGGCTGCTCTTGTATCTCAGCTGAGACTGAAACCATCCTGGAAACCCTGAGGTCAGTTTCCCTAGGGAAAGGAGACTGCAAGTTTGACATTTCCCTCTGGAGGGTGACTGCAGCACCTCAGGGGTAACCAGGGCTCTGTGGCTGTTTGTTTGTGCTCTCTGGTGCTGTGTCCTGCAGGGCATGTGTAGGTCCATGAAATAATGATGAATCGAAGGGGTAATTAAAAACCACAGCAAGGCTGATCTGCTGAAATTTCAGAGGGAGTTTGGGGCACACAGGGGGACTGTCCATCTTACCTCATGCAGGGCCAGCTTGATTGGCCTGCTGAGGATTGCAGATGGAGAGGCTGCTCACCTGTGGCCAGCAGGGCTCCCAGTGCAGCAGCCCTACTGCCTTCACAAAGCAGCAAAACAGGAGGATGGGGAGTTCATGGTCACAGCTGCCACCCTCTGTCCTTGCAGAGCAGCAGAGAAATCATTTAAAGATACAGTTCTTTTTTCCAACCCTTGCTCTTTAACCTACAGGAGAAAACCTCCATTATTTACATAAGGACTTTTGCCCTACGAAGAAACATTAGGTTTTCAGAATTCTTTGTTGTATGTGGTCATTATTTAACATTAACATTAACGGTATTTAACAGTTAAGTTTTCTGATTTAATCCACCTTCCATTAGTTTATTTTCTTAATTCAAAAACTCCAGGGGACATTCCACATCAACCTCTAGTTCTACATGGAATTTCATTTCATATTCTAATTCAAAACAGAATAAATATAAGCTAACTTGGGATCAATGACTTTCCCTCAGATAACAAGCTCTCTTTCTTCAGTTTGGACTTCAATTTGGACTGAGGGATCACTTCTCAACTGTAACTTAAAGATTCCGGGTTTTAAACTACTTCAGAAGCTGTCTTTATGTCAGAGCAGAGATAAATAGAGAGCTCACTAAGTTAACAGTGATGTCATAGTTTTCTTTGGTAGCTGGCATATTCTGTGCATCATTATATAATCACAGATTTTTACATTCTTTTTATAAATCCCAGCCTATTTTTCATTCTTTGCTTCCTCCCACTTCATTTGCTATTGACGGCTGCTGCTAAAGTTCCCTTACCTCTTGGAAAGGAAGTAGGTTAAGAACAGAAAGGAGAACTCTATCAGATTAAGGCAAACGTGTGGGTCCTACTGAGAAATGATGCATCTTACAATAGTACCAGCAAAACAGCTTACTTTGAAGGCTGAATTGCTAAATATATCCAGAGACTTCTGTGAGCCAAAAGCAGCTGTCTTCTGCTTGTTTTCAGTTGTTAGACTCCTGATGTCCCAAAAAGCACAGCCTCAGAGAGGGTCAAAATTGATGCAATCAGGATAATGAAATCACTCTGACAAGGCTGCAGTTTGTACTTAGTTTATAATTAGGAATCTGCTCTCTCAGGTTAAGATACTGTAAAGTTCCAGTGAATTGTTAAGCTATTCACAGCACTCTGATGCTACTAAACTAGGAAAATATAAAGTCCTAAAAATATCCTCATGTAAACACATCAGAAATGGAAGGATGGGAAATCCAGACAAAATAGAAACCCATCTAGAGTTGTGTCTTCTACCCTGGAAAATGGTGAGACATTGCAATATTTAATTTGAGGCTAGCTGACAAAGAAATATTATCTTTTAAAATGAAGTGAATCAGAGTCTCAATTAGGATGGATTTTAAATATTTTAAGGTGATTTTTACAAATCACAGATTATGTTTTTTGTTCTTTAAAACTGTAAGAATCTATTCTGATCAACCTATTTTCTATCATTCTAAAGACAAAAAAAAACCATTCCTTGTGACTTCTAATCTGAAGGGAAAATTAATACAGATTTCTGATTTTGGACTTTATATCTCTTTCTAGAAACTTCTCTGCTGAGATGCAGTCACCTGTCTTGATAGAGCTGTTTGGATACGTCCAGCCAAACTTCCTTTTTCTTGTCAAGAGGGCATCTCATTTTTGCCAAGGCTCTTTAATCACCCCAAGTGATTACCTTATCTCCAATCAAAGTTGACTAGAAGAGTATGAATTTTAAACACCTCTCCCCTCTGCTGTGAGAAATTAGAAGTGTTTCCATAATTACCTACTATGAGGGCCAAAACGTTGAAGTAGCATCAAAACCAGAGAAACGTACGAAAAATGCATCTAAGTTATTGTCTGTACTAAGGTTACATTGAGCAGACGTTGGAAATCTTCCAGTCTGAAAAGCTCAATACCAGAAGAAAATCCTGTGCAATCCTATTGTACTTTGAGTGTGTTCATGAAAAAGAAGATTTCAGAATTATGTTAGTTTAGATTTTTTGCTTTCCTCTGGGTCAGAAGAGTGTCCTATAGGTTACAGATTTTTGCTTTTCATGTACATAGAAATGTAAAATTATTTCATTTATTAATTTAGATTTATTATCAGTTACATGAACTACATGCAGATCTCAGGCACTCAAATATAATTTTAAATGTATCCAGTACGTCCCTCACTCACCTAGCTAAGGATGTTAACTGTATTCTGATTTTGTGTCCAAAATTGACAGCCATCAATATTCAAAAATCAAAAGTCAGCTCTCAAAATAATGTGAAACAAGTGTAGAAATCACAATATTTTTTAAAACCCATCTTAAATATTGGGTTTAAAGTAAAATCTATTGAACTTCTAAAGGTTCCTTTTTTACAAACTGTTCTTGACAAACAGAAGAGCTACAAATGCTCATATGGCTAAAAATAAAATAAAGAAGCGTTTTGGGGTTTTTTAGGGTTTTTGTGTTAATAACAACACCAAAGATGGTCTGATTCCTGATACAACCTGGAAAATTGACTACACTGCCTGTTTAGCTGTCCACAGTGAAAGGTTTCAGCATTGACTTCTACTCTGCATCAATATTTACTGCTCCTTAGAGCAGAGTGGCTCAGAATTGGTGACCAGTTATTTAATTATCAGCTGAGCTCAGTATTTTGGGTGGTTTAAGTAGTGTTCTGTATCAGTTTTCTGGGCAGAGCGGGTTGAGGTGCGCTGAACACGCAGATTTGTCCCGGTGTCCTCAGCCCACTGCTTGCTTTGAGATGACACACCTGGGCTCTTCCACTGGATTAGGGTGTGCTCACAGCTGGGCAGTGATTACCTCTCCTCTGAAAATGGCTTAAATCACTTAGTGATGGGGAGCTTTGCAGGGCCTCTAAAATATGCATTTACACAGCCATATTCATTTCTCGGTAGCCTGAAAAAGATTTTTCCAAAGTTAAACATAAACATTCAGCTTTCAGGTGGAACCCATGGGACATGCTCAGTTGCCTGGAAAATCACTTTAAAAATTAGCATGTCTGCTCTGTAATATATTATGTGTGGTTTCTTTCTTGCCTTAGAAGGAATAAAAGCATTGACTATAGGGCCCAGATTTTATTGTGCTTTACAAAATTGCTTTCCAAAAGGGCTGGACTGGTAAAAATATTGGTTTCACCTTTGCAACACCTCTTTTTCTCAAGAGAATTCTCCAAAAGTACCAGATTTTCCTGCTGAGTCAGCCCAAGTGCCTGTGTTAATGGCCTCCGGAGAGAAACACCTCAACACATCCACAAAATGAAGGCTCCAGCTGCAAAAGTCAGAATTTCCATATAAAATTTTCTTATAAACTAACCAGTGTTCATGTCAGTTCCAGAGTCCCATGACAGTTCATGCCCTTATATTTTATCTGTCACACTGTTGTTATAAACCAATGAGAAATAGCCAATGTCTTATACATTTTGGCTAAGGCAAAAAAAATTAAATGTAAATATACTAAACCAAAATATACTGATAGTGTTTCAAAATTAAGAGGAAATGCCAGAAATTAATAGACCTGAACCTTCCCCTCTCCCAGATCAATATTAAGATCATGGACAAGTCAATTAAATGCTCTCTGATTGAGAAGAGGAGAAGAGGTTCCATAAAAATATTAGAGCACGATAATTTTGAGATGATACAGAAATAATAGTGTTTATTACCAATGTTATTTGCATACCTTACTGGCTTTAGGTTTAACTAAGCCTTCATGCACAATCCACTGAGAAATACATTGTCCTTCACTGACACAAACAGTTTGCAGTCTAGCCAGACTGGAAAGAGACAAAAAGCCTTATTCATCTTATGGCTATTATTCCACATAGAGTGAACTGAGAAAAGTCATGGAATGTTACCAGAACTGTGCAAAAGCTTTGTGGATTGAGCACCATCATATGAAGTCCCTGTTCAGTGTTTCAGCTTCTATTTTATTAAAACAAAACTTCCCCACAGTCTGGGTTCTTGGCCCTGCCCATTGTGCTGCCAGCACAAACCATTTCACTGGTAAGTGCCGTGGCTTCAACAAGTCCCTGGCTGCAGTGGCATTGGGGAGGATATCACATTTGCCATATGGACAAGGCCAGTCCCCTGCTGGACTGCCCAGAGGACTGTTCCTGGTCTCCATACCATCTCTGTGCTCCCCCATCCAACTCTCTTCCCTCAGGGACTCTACAGGAATCTGTGCTCTTCCTCCTGAAGGGATTAACCCCTTTCCTGACTGATCAGAGCTATTGGTCTGAAGTCCGTGTGTCTTCATCCTACAACTAGTTACTGGAGCCCATTCACACAGGCCTAGAGGAAGGGCTGAGAAAGGGGTACACAGATATCTTTGGGCTGATCTGTACTTCACACAAAGCACTGTTGTGTTTGACATATGTCTTAGGTGTGTGTGGAGTTATATCAGTGGAAACCTATGGTTCATTGCTAATCTGCTTTGGTCCTGGAGGAGGGGAGGTGGAAACAGGAGGGGGGAAAAATACCCAGATGGGAAATGAACTTGTGCATCTCTCCTGGGAAAATGCATTTCAGTCATTCAAGCAACAGCCTAGCCTATGGAAAAAAAAAGATTGTTCTTTCCAGCTGTTATGGCAAAAGAAAAAATAAATTTAAAATGGAAAAGTGAATAAATTGAGCATATTTTTTATCATACTCTTTCTTACAAATTACTTAGAACATTCTTGTTTCTTATGAGGAATCATTTTTAGTATTAAAGTAGTCATACACTTTTCCAAAAAGTGCTTCCTGAAAAACCGAAACCGTTATTATCTTAAACTCCCACACAGTTTGTTTAAAAATATCTTTAAATACTATTAAAGAACAATCATTATGTAGGTTTATAAATTATGAGTAGGAAGCAGAAACCATCAATGAATCATATTATTTCTCCTGCTGTAACAACAACACCATCAACTACCACAATAACAAAAAAGTTTATGCTCACTGTATACCTGTTTTGCAGGCAGTTTCCTGCCTTGAAATCTGCATAATAGGTAAGCTGTGGTAAGTGTAATATGCTGTTTACTGCCAATCCACTGTGGACAGCCAGGCATGCTTGGTCTGGTGCATTGCTCCTCCTTTGGGTGCAGCTCCTTGCTGAAGCGTATGGCAGCCCTGAAACAGCAAATAAAGCTTCTACAGATTCTAGAATCTGCTTCTGAAAGATGCTGCCAGATATTCAGAGCTAGATATTCGAATTATTTTATTCTCATACAAGGTATTTTTTCTTTTGCTTAAAAGCAATGATTTTAGTTGTAGAAAATATTTTCAGTTGTATGCTGCTTTGCAGAGGGAAGTGACAATGGGACATTGGTGAGGGAAGAGAAAGATTGCAAGAGACATGAAAAAAACACCATGGAGATCAATATTTAATCTAGAATTATGGGTGTACAGTATGTACTGTGCATTTCTTAAATTTAACTTGGCTTTTACTATTACTCAGTAGGAGGGGAACAGATACTGAGAGCCCTGGATAGCAACCATAAGAAGCATGTTTAAATACACATATTTTCAGGAGATCTGTAAATACAAGAAGGAACGGATGTCATCTCTCCGATCCTTTTTCATGTTGGAAAATCTGAGAGCTTTACCTGGGAGAGTTAATTTCAGGTGAAAGAATTTGTAAAATAATTTCCCAAGTTTATGCTGCATAGTATTACAGCACATAAGAAAATATGTTTGTGTTACCCACTTCTTGAATAAAAAAACAATGTGCACATCACTTTTCCCAGAGGAAATACTGATGGCATACAGAGTTATAAATAAATACTAAGTCAGGAATCTGTGTGGGAAAGCCCCCATCCCTTTTCTGGTTTCATTCAGGAAGCATGCAGGTAGCACAGACTAATTCTGTTCAAATAGTGCTGGAAGAAATGATGGCAGCTTGTATTCATCATGATTTTAACAATGCTTTGAGTGTATGCATGTACATACATATGTAATGCCTCTCTTATATGGGCATTTATATGGCACTTCTAGGCTTTTCTGAAGGCCTTTGAAGTTAGCTGGCCAGAAAGGATTAGTCACCAAGGGAAGGAAAATTATTTTAAGAATTTAAAAATTATGTTATCAGGTATCATCTGCTTGCTAATGAAGCTTCAAAGTTATTTCCAGGGCAGAATTCTGCAGATTGCTCCAGAGAAAGAGTTCAACGGTCTATCTAAAAACCTCATTCCATCATTAATGAGTGCTTAACCCCAGAATATTTGAACTTGGACTACATGACCAGTAGTCAATTTTCACTAACAGTTTTTTTTTTTTTGATCCTGAAAATCTGTAGCCGTGTCATCAGCTCCTTCTTAATTATACCGTATTCTTTACATCTGTCCTGCTAAATAACTCTAATTGAAATAGCACCGGCGTGAATTTTCGTAATGTTCCCCCCAAGACATCCCGAAAGTGACTCACACGAGAAAACAGACTGAAGTCACAGCTGGAAGCACGTCAAGGATCATTTCCATTTTTACATGATTAATTTGAATTTAATATCTTAAATCAAAACCTGATTAATTTAAATAAAATTTTGATGGTGCCCTGCTTCTAATATACATTGCAGTAATTAGATTCAGCTTAATGTGATTTTTTTACATAATTAAAAAAAAGAGCAAGTCAAGTGTAACAATGCAGAGTTGGTACAAATCTGTCCATATATACACATATAATACACATGGGATTTTATTGAGATGTTGCTCAGGTACAGGAAAGATCACAGCTGGGTGGCTGTGCTATAGCTCAGCTTATGGCATATATAGGATATTCCCCTTTTATTTCACTGCAATATGAATGGATGTCCTTATAAAAAAAAAGACAATAATACAGCTGAAATCACATAAAAAATGAGCAAAAATATTAGCAATGCAACATTCTGGGTCAACTTCTCAGTTCTAGCTCTTCTCACATCCCAAACAACTGTGTTTGAATTGAAGAATCTGTGTATCCTCCAAGTGAACATCTGCAGTGGACTATTTACAAGAGCCCATGGGCTTCTGTTTTTCATGAGTTTTGTAAACTTCTTTATAAAATAAATTGTTACTGCATTTTTATATGGGTTCCCCTTGCCTGTTTCTGCTTTTGCACAATGGTCCTGTGCACTATGAAAGCCGCAGAGGTAGCAAACAGCAGTTTTTTTGTATTAGGAACAGATGAAGCTCACCTGCACCTCACAGCTGACCCTGAGGCTGGTTATGATCAATGCCTGTGGCTGAAAATGTCCGGTGCTTAGCAAGCAAAGCTTTGCAAGGTGCACTTCGGGTAGCATTCACAGCAGTATTTTAGATGTTTCCAGAATCTTTGTAGGAGAGGAAACTATTACCATAATCTGAGCAATGGATTCACCTGCAGGTGTAGATGGAGCTTCAGTGAAGTCATACAACAAAATTATTCAGGCCAAAATCATGGGGAATCTACAGATGTAGTAGAAATTTGAAGTTTCTGAATTTTTCTGAATGTTTATGTAAAATTTAATTTTGTTTAAGGAAAAAATATCCAATTCATTACTGTAAAATTTGAATCTCTGCTGTAGGAAAAAAAAAGTAATGCAAAAAACCCCAAACGCTGCTTCCCTGTTTCCCTGTCTTAAGTGACCAATTTGCTGATCAAATTATTCTTCAATAATTAGATCTTTCTTCAACAAGGTAGTGAAACATCAGCCTGACTCTTCAGCAAGGAGTAATTCCAGTATATATCAAACCTCTCGATTTCAATGGGACACTCCACCAGCTTTAAAATGCTGGGCATGTGCTTAGCTAGTAGTAAATCACTATTAAAGAGAAGACAATGATGGAGAGTGAAAAACTCCTTTCCTGCCTGGGGCTAACAGCTTCATCCTTTTATGAAGGCAAGTAAAGTCATTCAGGTGTATTTGATAGCACCCAGCTTTCCAAAGGCCTTTTTATACAATATGTTATAGGTATTGTGTAATGACACACAGGTAATTTTCAATTTTAATATTGCTTTGAATAAAAAAATTCTTCCTTGTTGGTGAAACTGGTGAAGCTTTGCTGATAATTCAGACAATTCAGATGATCTGGACATTCTCCCTATCTTAAAACTCTTCCCAGAACCAACGAAGAAAAAAACCCCACAAAAACACAATAGATGAAAGGTTCAAGTCAGTTTTCAGCCAGTAAGGCCAGGTTAAAAGCTTTTCAGTAGAAATGGGAAAAAGCCTACAGTAGAAATTGAAGAACTGGGCAAAAACAAAGACAACTTTAGTTATAAAACAGTCAGAGAGAAGGAAGGGAAACTAATTTACAGACAAATTCATGAACCAGATTTAGCTGCTGCAAAAATGCTATGTAGAGTGATTTACAACTCTGTCTTTTCTTCAGGCTCTTAACTATCTCTTCACTTTATTGAAATTGTCAAAATTCTCATTTTCATGCAGCATCGGACCCTCACAAAGTCGCTGTCACAGCAGGGGCTCTTATGCTATCCTGCCTGGCTCCTCAAATTTACAAACATACTGCCAGTGGATCACTGAAAATGTGTGGATACAAATTAAACTTGTTGAGTTTGACCAATCAACCCTTCCAGACTTTTACTTCTGTGGATTTTGTAGACAGAAGCCAGTGAAGTTGAACACTGATTCCAAAGAACTCGCTTATTCATTATTCATTGCAGATAACTAATAATAAAAAAAAATGCCACCTTTTATCTTACAGCTAAAACTTTTGATGACAATCAAAATTTTTTTTTTTAATTCTAAATTTAGGCTTCTCTAAATGTCTACTACAATATGATCCAAAAATAACAGCATAGTTACTATCTGGGGAGAAACTACTTTGGAGCTTATATTCTTATTCAGAAGTTAAAGTCAAAACAAAATTAATCATGAAGGTTTATCTATAATGTATCACCATTCATTTCAGAAAAAAAAATATCTTTGCCAGCAGCAGAAGGGAAGTACTTTCAAGCAGTTACATTAAACTATAGACTCCAAGGGGAAGATTACAGATCTTCCATATTCAGCAACATGAATCAAAACTCTTAGGAACTAGTCTAACTTTCTTTTCTTTTCTTTTCTTTTTTTTTTTTTTTCTTTTTTATTACTGCAAGGCAGCAGGGATTGCTTTTTGTATAGGCTATGATTTAGATGGCTAATTGAAAGTAAGCAGTGGTGAGCTGCTTCCTTGGTAAAATATTACCAAGACAATCTTATCTGAGTTTACAGAGTTATTTTCAATTTGTAAACGTTGTATTCATTTCTATTAGATAAAGCACCTCTAAAAATCCTAGACCCAGGCATGACTAGATTTCTGTTGCAACTGCTCTGTACTTTTCACCCCACACAAATGCCATCCAACCCACAGATATATCTAAACTTCCTCTCCTTATGAATAGTTTTACTATTAAAAATAAGCTCAATCCATTTTATGGTAAATAAATTTAATGATATACCGAATCCTCATAACTTTGAGTTGATGTCATCCTGCCAGATACCTGTTCTGCAAGAGAATCTCCCTCATTAGAGCCTACACCTCTTAGAATCTCACCTTTGCAGATTTATCTCTTGCCTATAACACAAAAAAAATCCTGGGCTTTGTTTCACCGTTATAATAGATGTAAATTAGTGTTTTGTCATTGTTTGTTGCTGTAATCATAGAGGCAAGTATATATTTCTAACAGCTATCTTATTTTCAATTTGCAAAGCATACTGTGCTTAATCCCATGAGGCAGCCTGTGGCTCTAGATATGAATTTAAAAAGGTAATTAGACCTGGGGGGGATGGCAGGGAGATTGTCCCTGAGATAGAAAAAGCAGATTCCTGCCAGGTCCAGAGGGGTCTTTGATAGGTCCCAGGCTGGTCACAGTTCTTGTCCTAGTTGATTACTTGTTTCCATTGTGTGAAACAGCTTATTTCTTCATGTAAATGTAAATCATGTTGATACTAGTAGAAGTATTTTGTTGTTACGTTTTTATTTTAATCCAGAAGGGTCACAGAGTTTGGTTTTAGGGACTGGCAACAAGCTATGTTTTTCCCAATCATCTCTGCATTTTTTACAATCAAATAGATAGTAAAAGTGACATATTGATAAAAGTTTCAAGGCATCTCTGGTGGGTGGCAGTAATTTTAAATATCATACAATCATCATTAAGTCATTTATGTAAATGAAAAGTACTTGGCAACTCTGTATGGCAAGAAATAGCACCACTTTCTCTGCATCTCTGCTTCCTTTCTCTCTTCTTTTCCCCCTTTGCTCGTTGTAGCATAGTGCACAGTGTGGAGGTGAACTCTCCTTTAGGGCTGTGTGAAGAATTTCTGTACAAAATATCAGACACCTGTGTGAGTCAGCATGTGAGGAGTAACTAGTGATGAGACTAAGTCAAATTAATCTATCATGAAAAATGTCTAAAGGAATTTCTATAAGCTGAAATCAATGTGGTATATTGATAAGTTAAAAAAAAATGGAGATAATAGATTTATATAGGTTTGGATTAGGTGGCTTCTTACCCCATTCTCAGTCTCACCATTTGAAACCTAGATCCAGATCTGAGTTTTGGGGCACTAGCACAAGTCTGGTTTGTATCCTGCAAATCTCAGTTTGAGTTGCTGACTGGTTTCAAGGGAGACTACAAATCTCCTTTCAGAGGAAATGAAGGGTAAGAATCTGATCACTCACCCAGGCTTTACTTTCAAAAATTGACATTGTCAACTGAAGTCTTTCTGAGCAGGAGAAATGGAGGCAGTTTGAGCTAAACTGTTTTTGTTTGCCCAGATGTCTGATAATATTTAAGGGCCAGATTCTGCCCTCAAGCTGCTTTGGTAGGCAGTGTGAGCACTCACTCTTGGGAAGATTCTGTGCCTAAATGTTCTCACTTTTCAACACATTGTTACCCTCCCACATATCTATTCAGGCAGAAAAACAAAATGGTGAACCTCCCTCAGGGGTTTTAATGCAAGTCTGTTGAGTCACCCTGTATTTTGGATTGAGTTAGGGGTGTAGTATTAGGTTGGAAGGCGATAAAGATGCCAGGAATGTATGAGGAAAATTCTGTTCTCAGGCCAGTAGATAGAGCATAAACTCTATCCCCATATCTGTGCACAGAGGCTGTTGCTAAACCTCCAGAGGCAGCTAGCCAGTAGGAAATATGAGGCTCAGGGACCCAAACAGACCATTGCACAGCCAGTTGGCTCAGTGTCGTGTCTGCTGGGCTGTGGTTGTGGCTTCCCTGGTGGGAGTCTGGGAGTGTGCAGAGCTAGCCAAGCTGCTACAAACAACTTTAGTGCATCATCAGTGGAGTCCTTGCACTCCACTGAAGCCATCAGTAGACACAGTAGCACAAGATTTACATATTTCCCTAGCTCCTTATCTTGTTCTTTGCCCACTGTGTCTCTCTGAGCAAAGCATTTCCAGGAAAGAGGGACCTGTGCAGTCCAAGCTCAAATTTCCATACATAACATCAACTCTGCAAGCTTATTCTGAGCTGGAATTGTCTTGGAGCTTTACACCACTCACCCTGGCAGAAAAATGACATCACAACTTCTGCTTTCTGACAGAACCTTCCTTTAAGATTTCATTGAGGATCGCTTATGATAAACACCTCCCAAGAATGCTTATTAAAGAAATTAGAAACTATGGTACATCAGGAAAGACACTTGTTTTAATTGAATGGAATTATTTATTTATTGAAAGCCTATATTGTTCATAATGCCTAGGGCACCAGTCTCCTTTTGCTAGATTTTTATCAACGAATGCAACATTCATTTTAAGGGAGATATTTCTTACATTTTCCCAGTAATCAAGAATAGACTAGAGTGCTTCATAGCTAATAATACCAGTGAGAAGAAACCTGGATGAAACTACAGTACAACTTGAGTAGATTCAAGTTCTCATTTAGTTGAAATCCAGGTTGTTGGCTTTGTGAGGGCTATACCTAGTCCTACTAAAATTAAAAGAAATTTAGATCAGGAAAAAAATTTGGGGTTTTATATTTGTCCCTAGAGATAAAGTAAAAAAAAATTATAAAGAAAAGCAAATTTCCCAATTGAATATGTGACATGAGAACGGGTAAAACTGAGTTCTAGTAACCCTGAGGTCTGAAAATGCAAAAATGAATGGGTGAAACATGATTAGTTCATTAAGTCACAACTGGAGAGAGGTGATATCTCTAGAAACTGATTCAGAAACCCTAAGGTATTTTACAAATTCACTAACAGTTAACTGTTAGGATTCAGTGGAGTTGCCACATGAGTATATTAAGCTGTTTGCCTCAAAAAAGTTATCAGCTGTCCTTGATTTCCCTACATGAAAGAGATTTCAGCATAGACTCACCAAAATTGTCTTGTATGCTTGAGACACCACCAGCACCCCAATTCCACAATCAATCTTCTGCTTCCTTTTCCTTTGACCAAAGTATAAGTATTAAAATGAATTAACCCCTAAATCCTGTCTCTTATTGCCTATATCTGCAGAACATCATAATATTCATCACTAGCAATCCAGCTGCATTCAGGCATTAGAGATGATCAGAAGTCATGTGGATGAGGCTGGGTGTTGCCTACCCCACTCCAAACCAGAAGGCCTGATCCTAAAAATGCAAAGGTAGAAAGCAGGCTACTGAGTAGCACTGCAGCATTTTTTTCCCTCCTTACACTGTATTAAGGCTGGCTAAAGAGGCAGCCTCAGAAGTTAGGAAATCCCCAAACAATGTAATCAATCCTTCCATGCCTGTGGTGAGCAATAAAAGTTTATATGAAACCTACAGCACTTCACACTGAATGGCTGAAAAATAGCACACATTTATCAGAATGCCTGAAAACACACCCCATTCTGGTGGAGCAAAGCAATCAGTGAAGCCATTCTTCACCTGAAAGATTTCCATTCTGTTTTGCTAACACGCTATATTCAGTATTGATGTGTCTCAGTGCGCAGAGCGGCGCAGCCGCTGCGGTGCTGGCACAGCTCATTCACACGGCAGCGGCGTTGCCACCGCTCCAGCTGCACCGTGGGGCTGCAGCTCCTGCATTAAAGCTGCACCCAGCAGTGCTGACAGACTAAAGGAGCTTGCCAGGGTTTCCCCCAGAAGATTTCATTTTTTTTTAAGGGGCTTTAAATCTGGCTGGTTTATCACAGACCACAGGTCCATAAAGGGATGCTAAGTGGATTAGGTGAAGGTGTACCCTCTAATAGCCCTAATCTAATCATTGTGGATGGGACTGGATGGCAAGGTGCTGCTACATATTTTGGGATTTCCCTAAACAGCAGTAACAGGTTGTGGTGCCTGGGGACAGAGCACTGGGATGGCCCAGCTGTTGGTTTGTCCAGATATGCTTCCTTACATTCTTCCATAAGGAGTTAAAAATCATTAGAACAGATCCATGCCCATATCAACATTCTAAATGGCTTTAAATCTCTAAAACTCTCCATTGGAAACATAAAATTCAACTAGGACTTTCAGATACTTTCTATGAACTTCTTTAGGATATATCCTTGTTTACCAACTCAGTGATAGTCAACCTGCAAAAAGGTAGCATCTGAGTTTGGGATGCTGGCATATAAATCTCATACTGTTAGTCTTTCTTACCAGATGTTTTCCACTTCTAGTCAGAAAGTGTCATTAAAAAAAAAAGCCACATTACATGGTATATTTGCTCTTTGGATTCTTTTTAGCTCTAAAAGTATAAAAAAAAAAGAAGTAAAACAATTTTTCAGATAGTTAACTGAGCACATCAAAAACTTTGAAAGCTTCATTCAAGATAAGCTTAAAAAAAAAAAAAACAACCAAACAAACCACCACCAAACAGCTCGAGAGTTCTCTTTATAATAAATCCATGGCCACTTTCGAACTTCACAGTTCTCACTGTCCTGTACACAACTCCCACTCAGTACATCACAGCAACAGTACAGATGGAGTTGTGATCTTCTTTACTCCAAAAGCACAGTCTTGTAGCTAAAGAAGGATATCTGTTAGCAGCTCAGGGTCTATATCATAGAGCTGAGCAATTCTCAGTACAGTGGTACATCCCAATTCAACAGGCAATCCAATTCTCTGCTTCCTCTGCTGCACAGTTTCTCCATCAAAAAGGTTCTCGACATGCAAAACACTCAGCCTTCACTGTTGTTTTTACATAAAATTGATTTAAGTGAGCAGAGTTGTTTATCATTGAGCTAAAGATCAGCATAGAACCAGATAGCTTTGCAAGCTTTTTGCTTTGCACTCTTCCAATTAAAAATAAAAATGTTAAAATTTCCAAAAGGGCATTTTAAAGCCTACTAATTGATAATGCAGAGAGTTGAGACTTTCTACAGTGATGGGAAAGAGAGGAGGGGGGAAGTCACCAAATTATAAAACACAGCTTTTATATCTTCTGTAGCTGTGTTCTACTTGTGGTTTTGGCACTGGCCAGAGCAGCAGTAAAAGCTGGAAGTTGCTGATCACTAAAAAGCATGGCCATGCTATCTCCAAGGAATGGCAAAGCAAAGTAAGGTTATGTTGTTGATCTATATATCTCCTAGGTAACCACCATCTTGAAGATCATGAAACTCCTCTATTTATAGTAGCTGAGCACCTCACAATTTTAATGTGATTAATGAATATCCTCAGGCCATCTGGGTAAGGAAGAGCATCTATTATCTGTATTTTAGACATGGGGAATGAAGGTCTAGGAACCTACATCTCAAAAGTACTGAGATGACTAATTTATTTCAAATACTTTTTTGTAGGATTTAGGATTCAAAATACATTTTAGGATATATACCCAAGCCTCAGAGAAACAGAGACTTGGGTATATATCTGGCATGGGTACTCCAAGCAGTAAGTTTGTGATGTATGGTTTCACATCTGCACTAATATATCTTGTTTTTTGCTTGTTAAAGTCTTTCTTTGGGACCTGTGTTGAACCATTTGGGCAAAAAAAAAAAAAACAAAAAACAAAAAAAAAACAAACCCCTCCAAGAAATATCTGAGGTCACACAGGGCAGCTGGGACAAAGCAGGCACTGAAAACAAATGGATCATTATCATTTTCTCAAAACTGTCCTCTTTTTCTGATACCAGAATAAATTTTTGGATTTTGTGGAAATCCTTTTGGGATTGCAATTAGAATTCTCACAAAACACCAAAATTAATAGTAGGTAATTTTCAGTATTGCAACCAATCCCTGAGCACACTGTGAAGGGTAACTTGGGCTGTAATTGTACATGACAAGTTAGTATTTCTGCCAAGGAGAAAGCAGACAGTCCAGAAGGGCAAGGGGAAGGAGCAGTCCATGGATTCACAGCTGCCCTTCTTTCAGTGCAGCCCTGTGTTCGTGTTTGCAGCCATCTCTGGCCTCCCATGCCACAACCACTAGGAGGTGTGCTTAATGCATAGGCACACAGAGGGGGAAACAGGTGAAGACAAAGCATGACACTGGTGAATCACTGGAGCAGCTCGTAGTAAGCTGCTGAAGTTATTTTGTAGATTTGAGCTGATCTGTGGCTATCCTCGTGTAAACTGGTTGTCAAAAATTGTCTCTTTCTACCCCAGAGTGGAGAGGAGGGTTGAGACAATTCATCATCCTCCCTCCTTACTTCATAGACGCTCACAGATGATCAGACAAACATGGGGATTAAACTGCATGTACACAGATACTTTCTGTAAGAGGAATATGGGAAGAGCAGCGTTCCCTGGAGAATATGATTGCAGCCTGACTATTTATGCCTGATAGGCATGTTGCTCCTTAATTTTAACTACATAAGTAATAACAACATTGAAAAAAAAAATAGGACAGGCAGATGTTGAAGAATTTTTTGAGAACTGCCATAAAAATTCCAGCTACCACAACATCTCAGTCTATGTAGCCATACTGCCATACCTATACATCAATATATAACTGGAAGCCTTTCTTCTTCACCTTTTTAACATATACACTTAAATACATAAGCACAAACACATAACCCTGCTTATCTGGGGAATGAGAGGAGAGATGGAGCTTTCTGTTACCCCTAACATTTCAGAAATCCTAAAGGTAGAGCATGTATCTTATTCTAAGGAGTGATGACTCCTTGATTAATTAACTATTCTTGTGTGCTGTTGTTTTCTTTCTATCTGTTTGACTAATACACCTTATAAGAAAAAACAGCTGCCAAGGAACACAGGCAATGAATGTCCCCATCTTCTAATTGTGATAACTGTGCAAGGAAATCTACTTCAGGTTGGATTTTTTTGATGTTTCTATGCCTGCCTTTTTTTAAAATTTTCCTTCTCCCTTTGCTGTGTGCACTGGGAAAGAGTGTCTAAGGAATATGTTGGTTTGTATTTCTTTTTCAGTGTATGCTGACTGTACAAAGAGTTAAACATGAAATAAAGAATGAAAATAAGCACGAAAGACAACATCCGTTCTCATTTCAATTTCCTGGAAGGAAAGTGTGGTTGGGCAGATGGTGCTTTTTTGTTTTACTAACTAAAAGATCAGATGTAAATAATATACACAATATAGTCTATAAAGATCATTGAAGGTGAGGTTTCTGTGCACAGAGAATTGCTATACTGTGGAGAGTTTCTCACCCTTTAGTGATATGTCAAGGATTTTTTTGGTTTTAGCTTCTTAATTTTCTTTTGATATTTCAGTTTGCTTACTGCACCCTCTATCTGCCGAGTCATATTTGTTTCAAGCACTATATTCCAGAAGGTTGAATTGTATATATCTTAATTCAGGTCCCCTCCACGAAGAGCCACAATATTTGGTCTGCAGTTGAACGGACAGAGGAGAGTGGCTGATAATTTGGCATCACGTGAGTCTCAATGTTTCTGTGTTGCTGTCTTTCTCCAAGCCCTGGCTATATTGTGTGCTATAAGAATTTGTTTTCTTTGTTGTTATCCAGTAGGATTTTTATACCTTTGGAGATCTTTAATTTGCTTTCCAACATGAAACATTAAATATTCTGAAAGCAGACAGCGTTTGTGTTCTCTCATAAACAGAAAAAAACATTTATCAAAGGAAAAAACTCCACCTTTTCTAAAATGTGTATGACTAAACGTGGCTCAACAAAGTCATAATGCTGTCTTCCTGACTGAAAGAGCAGAAAAATATACTGTGCTATCACTGGAAAGAGTACTGTGGTTTCATTCTCAGCCAGATCAAAATGAGTGCTCTTCATTACCCCTCATGTCCTTTATTAAATTGGTGGGACTCAGACAGAACATATTTTCATGTTTACACTGCAAGAATGCCTCTAATCAGTGCTGACAACCTAAAAACACTTCTGTGAACATCTTGCTAGGTTATTACCTCTCTCAACCTCCCTGGTTGAGGGTAACCAGCGTGGATGAACAGAGAGCTTTGGCTGGAGCTCAGGAAAACAGGAGATTTTATGACCTTTGGAAGAAGGAGCAGGCCACTCAGAAGGACTAAAGGGATGTCATGAGGTTGTGTAGGGGGAAAATTAGAAGAGCCAAAGACCAACTAGAATTTAATTTGGCTACTGCCATACAAGACAATAAAAAAAATATTTTTATAAATGCACCAGTACCAAAAGGAGGGATAAGGAAAATCTCCATCCTTTACTGGATGCAGGGGGAAGTATAGTGACAAAGGATAAGGAAAAGGCTCAGGTAATTCTTGCCTTCTTTCCCTCAAACTTTAAGACAAGTTATCCACAGGCACTCAGCTCCTTAAGATTGAAAGTCAAGGATGGAGAGAAGAATGGAGCTCCCATAATCCAAGGAGAACAGGTCAGCAACCTGCTACACCACCTTGACATACACAAGTCAATGGAACTGGATGGGGTCCACACAAGGGTACTGAGGGAGCTGGCAGAAGTGCTCACAGAGCCATTTTCCTTCATTTATCATCAGTCCTGGCTTACCAGGAAGGTCCCAGTTGGCTGCAAGCTAGCAAATATAACACCCATCTGCAAAAATCAGAAATAAGATCTGGTGAACTACAGGCCTGTCAACCTGACCTTGGTGCCAGGGGAGGTGATGGAGCAGATCATCTTCAGTGTCATCACACAGCCCATACAGGACAAACAGGTGATCAGGCCCAGCATGGGTTTGGGAAAGACAGCTCCTCTCTTTCTATGATAAGGTGAGCTGCTTAGTGGATGAAGGAAAGGCTGTGGATGTTTTCTACCTGGACAGTGTGTCCAGGTGGCCAATAAGGTCAATGGCACCTTGTCTTATCTCAGAAATAGTCTGTCCAGCACAGCCAGGACAGAGATCATACTCAGCAATGGTGGGGTTCCACCTCGAATCCTGTGTTCAGTTTTGGTCCCCTCACTACAAGAAAACGTTAAGGTGCTGAAACACCAGATTTAGATTCAGGTTCAATAAGGTTCAGGGGGGACCTTATTGCTCTATACAGCAGCTTGAAAGGAAGTTGTAGCCAGGTGAGTGTCAATCTCCTCTTCCAGGTAATGAGTTATAGGACAAGATGAAATTACCTCAAATTGTGCCAGGGGAGTTTTGGATTGAACATTATGAAAATTTTATTTGCTGCAAGGGTGGTCTAGCCTTGGAACTGGCTGCCCAGGAAAGTGGTGGAGGCACCAACCCTGAAGATATTTAAAAGATATGTAGTTGTAGTGCTTAGAGAACATGGCTTAGTGGTGGACTTGGCAGTGATATGTTAATGGTTGTATTTGGTGTTCCTAAAGGTCTTTTCTAACCTTAATGATTCTATGACACTGCAAAGATAACTGCTGTGAGTTTTTTTATTTAACATTAATTTTTCTTACTAATCTTAAAATGGCTACAGTAGAAGGAGGCAAAAAGATGTTTTCTCAATGAAGGAGTATTACTGTAATCCTCAGGAGAAATGACTCATATAAAATTATAGAACTTGCATATCAAATCAGAACGACCAGATCTGGGGAAATCAGAAGACATAGCCACTGCTAAGACTTCTGTATAAACCAAGAGACTGAGGTAAACCCGAGAATTGGATTAAACTAAAACCTATTTTTTAACGTTAATTAAAAATTAAATGTACCCTAGTTATCTTTTTGTAAAACTGGTAAGGCTGAGTATAGACTATAAAACTGCTTGTCCTTTTGGTTTGTTTTTTTTTTTTAATTTGTCTTGATGAAAAATTTCTGCTTATTAACCTGAGAAACCTACTGATAGTTGTGAGAATTTAATTGTGAGTTTTTTAATTGTTTTACATTTGTAACTACTGGCCTCAAGTGCTTTCAGAAACATTTTAGATCTCAGTATAGAAAAAAATGTTTTTAGCATGAATTGAACAAATAGAGCTTCAAATTCTGATGAATAGAAACTCTAAAATCACTGTAAACAAAGAAAACTATCTTACTTTTTAAGCCACTCCTACATTTCAGAGGCTTTACACATTTTTAGAGTGCTTTATTTCATCAGTGCAAAGAGCATGAAAAGAAGAACAAAAGTATGTCTGTGATGTTACTTCTGTAATATCAAGAAAGTGAAAGAAATAAAAAAGAAAACTAAAAATACTTCACTTAGTCTTCAGCTATACTGAAAACAAATGAATTAGTGTTTGGAGAAAATATGCCACTGGAACTAAGATTTTATAGGTAAGAATTTTTAACATTAAGTTGTAAGTGAGTAATAAAATCGAACAAAAATAAAAAGGAAAGACTTCAGCTTGCAGAACCTCCTGCCTTATAGCTTTCCTGAAGTTTGAAAATCCCAGAGTGAGTCTTGTCTCCTCACAGATAGCTCAGAAATAAATAAAAAAAGGAAAAAAAAATGCAAATAACTGAAAGCTCCAAAGAGAGCTTTTACCTTCTGAAAAAGAAATGTCAAAGGCCAGGCACTTCAGCCCAAATGCTATCCTGCACCTGCCAGGAGGTTTTGGTGCACTAAAGATGGGGCAGGCTTGCTGAGGGCCATGTGCTGCTAACAGGTACTGCCAGAAGGAAGTGGGGCTGAGGTGTAAGTGGTGCAGACACTCACAAACAGGCAGGGTTTCACTCAGTTGTTCACTGTTTCCCACAGTTAAAAGCTGATGGGCTTGAAACAGTTTGGGGGTGATAAGACGAGCTGTAGTTAAAAAGGAAGGAAAGGCTCAAAACACCTGGGGCCAAACCTCTATCTGCCCGTTGATCTCAACTGGAATAAACCAATATCTGCCAGCCCAAGGTTTGACTCTCAGCCTCTCATATGCATTCTGAAACCCACAGAAACTGACCATGAGATATTTTTGGCTTTCCTTAGAGACATGCCCACAAAACCTTCACAAATATCACTGCCCTTATGGACAGATTTCTGTGCTTGCAAGATAGAGCTCTGTGGATAACTAAAGCATAAGCACACACTTGCACAGACACTTATGGGTGACACTCTAAACAGAGGAGGGCAGAGACCATTTGCAAATAAAAGAGAACAATCCCAGGTTAAATTACCAACAGCTACCAGACAAAATGGAGGCAATATACAGGCCCTGACAAGCAGTTGAGACAAAAACCTGTTGAACTAGTAAGACACTGAATGTCCTGTGGCATCAGAAAGTAAAAAATCTCATATCTCATCTCTCCTTAGCTTGAACGAAACACTTCATCATGCAAACCCAATTTTTGTTCAGTGAGAGAGCCTGGATTGCCACTCTTCATTACTGCAGGAGTTGATGTAGAAGTCAACACAGTAATGCCTTTCATCTCTTGTATTATAAGAATTCAAATTCAATCTTCATTTGAAATAAAAATTTCAAGGCACAGCTACACAATGCCTTACAGTGTGGTTGTTGGTTGCCTTCATCCCTTAACAACAGTCTTGAAAAGAGATATAGAACATAAAATTAAACCCCTATTTTTTCCCCCAGTAGGCTATTTCATCTTACAAACAGTAACAATTCACCATGTAAAAAGTCTAATGAACATTTTGCTCTTCCTAAAGGCTTTTTTCTTTTTTTTGGAGCACTGATATACTTGACTGTTCCACAAAATCTGGGATCTACAAGTTTCAACCAAATGACACCTTTGCCAATATGCTGAAAGCACTTCTTAACTCACCTACTGTGGACTATGTCACTTTTTCTTCTGCTCTCCTCAGGAGTGCAGTGTTGGACTGTGGGGAACCTCACCCCTACAGTCTTTAACCATGATCTGTGGCCTGACAGTCACAACAGTCCACCTGGTGCTTCCTGACTTCTTAGTCATGAAGCTCTGGCTTGTGCATCTGCAGAGTGCTCTTCAAGGTTTTCAGTTTGGGGGTTTGAATATTTACCATGTGTAAGTTGTTAAGTGCAACACCAGTCCAGAAACACTAACTTTCTAAACATGGCCTTTGAAATGCTGTGGTGATGCATATGAGCCTGACTCAGAAACTAGTGGTTAGTCTTATGGTCAACAGACTGTTTCATAGGAAGTCCCTTAAGGGGACAGGTGGCCCAGTGGATGGGCTGTTCAGTTTGGTATAAAAGCAACAAAAATCCCATCAGTCTCAGCAGTGATCAGAGCAGCAGAGGAAACAGAGTAACACATGAAGTGTAGGGATGGAGACATCACAAGTAATCTGACTGGTTTATACTAAGAAAGGATTTGACAGACCTTCTACTTAATGCCAATCAAGTCTGAAAGGGACCACTTGAGCTCAGGTATTTATCTCAAACTGATTTGAATTATCCTCTCTTCTTGATTTTGAGAGTCCAGAAGAGAATACCATGAAGAGAGTGTGTTGACATTTCCTACATAAAACAAAATTAAATCCATTCAAGTCAAGGAAATACAGGGTAGGTGACAAAAGAATCAGGCCCTTTGAAATGACAACAAAAATAGAGCTTCATTTGGGCTATATGTTCTCAGAAAATCTTTTAGGAAGTGAAAACCTAAAGAATTTTTCCACATCACCCCCTTCACAGCAATTAGGATCAACAAAATGCATACAGGGCATATCATACATATTATTGCATCTTATTCTGCCTGGTCACTATAAGATTTATGTTACTTTTACAGACATGTTAGCTAAAGAACAGCATTTGAGGTCAAGTCTGGATTGTCCTTTTTATTAGGCTAATGCTGCACATATGAAAACTTATTCAAACAAAATTGTCTCAAATTATTACCAGCACTTAAATGATCATTGCAGAAATCACAGGAAAGAAGGATAGTGCTTACCAAAACCCCAAGAAAGTACTTCAGATTGTTTTTCTTTCATTGCCAGGCAGCGAGGGTCAAGTGAACTGTATTATTTGCAAATATCCACCTTCTCAGAATGTCACAAGCAGCTGTAGCATACCCACTAGCAGCAATTTCCACTTGGCTCTATCCAGAGGGGAGAAAATTACCAGGAGCTGCGTTGTTTATAATTCCCTCAACCCTGAGGGTAATTCTGTTCACCAATTACTTGAAATTAAAGTTAGGTAATTTGACACGTCTGTTTGATACCCGACCACAAACTCTTAAGCAAACCAAAGAGTTGGATAGTTTACTTCCAAGATGTTCCACAGAATTTCATTATTGAAACCATGACAGGAAAGGAAAAATGAGAAATTGTACAGACTTGAGAATCAGTAGGGCTTGGGGGTCTTTGGTCACTGTTGCCACATTAAGGGGTCCCAATAGATCTGAGAAAGAGGAAGTTGGAAGGCAGTTTTCCTCCTGGGAGGAGGGTTCCCATTTAAACATAGCAAAGATTGCAAAAATTGAACAACAAGAAACCTCCAAGTGCAGTGTTTGACAGGAAAAGAAACCTGCTTTCTGTAGCAAGATGATTTCACACCTTTTGTCTTTGCATGCAGTAACAATGCTACCCCAGAAAAGGATGTACACGTGCAGAGAGAACCTACATTATCTGCACTATGTGTTTTTTTGATCTCTAGGGTCAGTCATTTAAATTAAATACCTGAATCCTGAGCTGGGTTATATCTAGACTTGGAAATTTTTAAAGTCAGGCATACCTGTTAAACATTTTATTGGTGATGAGTGTGTGCATACTCCATTTCTGTATCTCTTTGTGAGTAATGCATTGGCTGCCAGGTACTGTGACTGAACTGCATGACTCACTCCATGGATTCATTTTACAATCTGGTGAAACCAGAGGCTGGTAACACCTATCCTTTGTAAGAACTTTTTACAGGTTGTAATTCTACAAATGAACACTTTCTTTTTTAACTTTTTTTTTTTAACATAAAAGATTACACTGATGAATTTTAAAAAAGTACAAGCTGACTCAAAATTCATTCATGTTATACTGAGCTGTGTACTAAACTGTTCAGCCTAATGTGTGAAATGAGCCTAGTTCTCATTTCCATCAAGGTTTATCAATACTTATTTCAAAGCATTCATTATCCTTAAACATTATAAAACAAGTTAAAAGGAAATGCAGAGGTGCTATCTTTTCATAGTGAGAAGACTTGATTTTTAATTGTGGAATCTCATTCTTGTTGGCATAGCTTCCTATTTGGAATGTTTAGTGCCAAGTAAGTAGCAAGTGCTTTATTTTTTAAATCTGAATGTGATTACCCTTTCAGCCATATTCTGCATTTCATTTTTACTATAAAAGTTGTTCGTTGTCCAATTTCAAGCTGAAAAACTATAAAAGTCCATTTTGACTTCGCTACAGCAGAACTGAAAGATTTTTTGAACTAAGATTAAATTGATATACCTTGAGCTCCTGTCATTGTAATATGACATTAGGAGCATAGTCAAATACTGGTTTTGACTATAAGTGTCCTACTAAAGTAGTAGTCTACTGCAGAGTGCTTTTTGATGTATCAAAGAAATGATACTATCTTTCAAACAGCATTCATATTCTGCTATCATCAAGGCAAAGTAATAGCAGGACTAAAGCATGATCTTTTTTTACAGTTTCAAGAAGTCAGTGCTATAAGGGATTGCCTAGCCTTGCATTAGGTATTCATGTTTAAATGAACCACAGATGGGCTCTCCAATCTACAAACTCCATTAATCAGATTTTATCCTTTTCTCTATCTTTTATTTTTTGGATTCTTTACCCTCTTCCCTGCTGCTATTGCTATAGCTTCCCTAATGACAGGCGAAGTAATTTATTTTTCTCTTTCTATCTTTCTTTTCCTAAAGTTGTGATACTCTTACTGGTATAATTCACAAATGTTTCTGTGTAATGCTGATGACTCCATCATTCAGTGGGTAAATAGCATTTTACTTTTTTATCTCTCAAACATGTCATCTCTCATATAGAATGTCCTAACTTAAAAGACTGGCGTTTGTTTTTCAAAATGTCTTTGTTAGTGGAAAAAATGTCTTTGAATAACTCTTAATATTTAAGGTTCCATTGTGGTTAGGTATATGGCTAACAAAAAACACAGAAAACAAGGAGCAACATTAATACTAAAGGAACAGAGCTGGATGTACAGTGAATTGTCAAAGTCCAGTGAGATGTCTAAGGCAACATAAGAGAGGTTTTGCTTTTTTTCTTTTTTTTAATTCTGTGATACTTTTTTCCCATTTTTCTTCTGAAAACAGCTAGTTTTCATCGTAGGAATAGTGGAATGAATCCTGAATTTTTAAGATTTCCCTTTGTGCCTATCATCTAGGACAAACTGTAGAACTCCACATTCACAGAGCAATAGGACAGGACTTCCAAAGGTATTTATTTCCAATAAGTGGAACAATACATTTGTTTTGATATTATTAAATTGCTTCAGTAGAGAAAAAAACCTCACTAATCAGTTTGAAATATTGAATATATATCTGATCTAAAATGTTAGTACAGAATAAAATATGAATGTTAAAAGTATAAATTTGGAAGACAAAAGCAGAAATGAATTATTTTATTTTGATATTAGTCACTGAAATGTTTCCCTTAAGAAATCATTAAAATCAACAGGTTCTTATGAAATATTTAAAAGAACACCCTTCTGAAAACAATTTTTTTATCAACTCTATGCAGAAAACAATATTATTTCCATTATTTTTATCATGAATTCATGAAAGACATTGCTAATGATATATTTGTTGCTAATGGGAAGAGCCAGTTTGACTCTTTTAAGAACAGTAGGTCCTCCCTACAAAGCAAACAGATAATAGGACTGTGTAGCCATCTTCAAAAGTTCTCTTCTATGTATGGGGATGTTTTAAAACTGGACCAACAAATAGTTCAAAGTTCAGTTGCTCTAATTAGAGAAAGATCTATCTAATCCCAGTGTCTTCTCCTTCTAAATGCAGTCTGCAGGGATTATAAGGGGGCTTCAGTAAAAGTGTGTGTATACTGTAGATGCTACAGGGGCAATATGAAATGAAATTAAAAAAAAAACAAAGCAAAACACCTAAGTGGGAAAAAAAATTACTCCCTAACACAGGTGAAAGGCAAAGCTTTATATTTTAAACCGTTCTCCCATTGAGAATTACTGAATGGAGTTACCAAATGGACAGACTTCCTCTGCAGAAGCCATTAAAACTGACTGAAATTTTACAGCTGGTCAGTAAGGTGAACTGAGGGATTGAGAAAGCTGGTTCATCCCTAAAACCACAGTGCCCTGTCATCTGAGGAGGCCAGCCAGCACAACACTGAGCAAGGTCTTAGAACACTTCATGCAGGTTTGCTTTCACTTGTTCCTTTCAGTCTCAGAGAATAGCTGGTATCCATTCGTGCTGAGTCAGTTTACAGTGCCTATGCATTATGAAACACTTCCTCAGCTACCCAGCTTCTTCCACCCACTTTTAGATGCACAGACTGAGCTTTCCAAAATTCTTCCTTGTTGTCACACTGAATCGGGAGCATCAGAAGCACAGGCCTGAGCAACTCACAATGTGCACATAATGACAGTGGTTCTAGATACTGTATTCAGTGTAATAATAGTGTTGATTGCTGATACTGGCTCAGTTGACACTGTATGTTGCCAAAATTTGTTGTCACACCAGAAACAGGAAGAGAAAAATTGAGAAGAGGTGTGAAGAAGGAACCTTCTGTCCAAATTCAAATCACATAATGCTATTATCAGTGGGGAATAACAGTGAGAGACTAAATGGATCTGCTTTGGGTGGCTGCTAAGGCAGAAATGACCAGAGAGAGATGTTGGGCTGCACTTCTCTGAATGGTGTTGCTTCTGCAGCTCACATTCCCTAAGTTATGGCCCATGATAGTGAAGACATGATGGCCTGGTCCCACTCTCCTGATTCACATTGTTCTCACATGCAGCCCTTTTTTGCCTGCATAAATAGGGAGGAATTTCCAATTCCATGGAGATGCTACAAGTTTAGTCATGAAGATAATTAAGTCCTTTGGGCTTGAAATACCCAAATATTTCATACTTGAAAGAAATACAGATATGGCTCTGAATGTCTGGACTACTGCCATCTAAACAATTTGGATTCATTTGAGGTTTAAGATTCGCTCCAAATTCCTCTTCACATCAATTAATCATTCAGATATTTACTCTTCTTATCACTAGTGTTATAGAATGGCTAGAAATTCTGAGAAAGATACTATATAGCCTAGTTCTGCTGACACACAAAAGCCAGCATCAGTCTTAAAAATGTCAAATCTACCAAGGAAAGATTGGTGAAAAAAAATGTGGAAAGTTTTATTATTGACATCCTTTTCCAAAAGATAATAGAAATAGTAACTTGTCCAAAACACCTCACAGAATATCAGTGGTAGAGCTGAGGAAGGGCTCTGTGATTGTTGTCTGCCTCCCAAGGCAACAGGAGACTTGGTCAGCAGATTGCCTTGTCCCAAATATTTTGCAGCAAAAATTATTTCTTGCTGTTATTGCTCACTGCAGTTAAATGAAAAGATAACTAGTCTTTCCAGAACTTTTAGAATTCAAATACCGAACTCAAATAAATGCAGTCCCTGTAAATAATGGACATTAATGGAATGCTAGCTCAGGTCCTAAGTAACTTAGACAAATGTAGGTACTGCTGTGGTGGTCAGATAAAAGGGACCTTGATACAGAAATAGGGACACTTGCTTGAGCTCAGGCTTAAATGTCTAGAGATCTTTGAAACTAAATAGAAAGGCAGATAAAGAGCTGCATTTATGTCCAGGATCAGAGAGCCTCTGGGAGGTATCTGTCCGACCCATAGTTTTATCTTAGTTTGTAATTTCACATATATTTCTAAGTAACATAAGTGGGACTCATTCTTAGGGCTTTTTATTGAATTTATGAGTTTATTTTTAACGACTAAATATCAATCATTTACATTTACCAAAAATTTACCTGATAGTAACACTGCCTTTATTAAATCTTACTTTCTGTTTTGTTGTTTTACCACTAAGAATTCTGAAAATCAGATGAAGACTCTGAAATAGAACTGCTACAATTGCAAATATATTTAAAAGCTTCACTTTCTTTCCTGAGGTCTGACTTTTGTGTCTGTCAGTGTGTGTGTCAGTAAAGGGGAGGGCGGAGGGTTCAACATGACCTGCGGTAAATATTATCAAACGAATTTTAATTAACAGCTCTGATGAGATAACAAGAGAGATTGAACCTCACCTCCCAGAACTGTATTAGTTTGCTTTTGTTGCTGCTGTTGTAAAAAAAATCTCGTTTTGCTGACACTTCGGAAATGATTATGACAAGCAAAAAGATACTGTCTTTGCAGGGGCAATTTTGGACTAAATTTAATCTGTTTTAAAAAGCTGAGGTGAAACAGTAAAGGAAAAAAACAGAATCGAGATGAAGATTCTGCACTGAATTTGACTTATTCTGGAACTTTTATTAGTGCAGTACCTGAAATAGAGCACAAAGATCTCCAGCTTTCCTCAAGGCACTGCAGAAGTGAGGAGATAAGATGTAAAATGCAGCAAAACAGAACATAATTGTCATGGGGCGGGGGTGAGGGGTGTGGGGTGGGAGGCGGGTAAGGAAAAAAAATTAAATTAACTTTGCCAAAAATTCAGTAAACAGCTCTGATAGAAGTTAGCTGTCTCGTGGCAAGCACATTCCTGGTGCTGGGTGCAGGGTATTCCCATCCTGCATTGGAAAGTGCTTATTAAAAAGGAGAAAGGATGGGAGATGCAAATTATGGTTTATATGCACATAAGTACTTAAAATAAAAGTTCTTCTAGGTTGATACATCTGAGTGCTGCTTTTATATTGATTTGTATTGCCTGTGATTGGAAATAATTGTATTGGTTAAATACTAGCATGGTAATGTTTGATTAATTTTAATTTATCACTGACAGTGAACGTGTATATTGGTGCATATGCACCTGTTAAAATACTGTATTTGTTACTTCATCAAAAGGACCAAATATTTTTGGATGAATACAATAAGCCCTTTCTGCAGCATGATTTCAAAACCTGAAGTGAAACTTGATTCAAATTTTGTTGTGGACTTAAAGCTAAGTCTGAGCTAACTGAAGCCTGGATACTTTTCAAACCTATCTTTGTCACATGGCAAACATAGATAATTGAAGTGTAGCTTTCTCATACAAACACTTTTTTTCAGCCCTCTACAAAATTCCTAAAGTAGTTACAATAGAAAATGGATAAATCATTTGCCATCTTTTTCTTTTTTTTTTTACTTTCCCATAGTCAAAATTTTAGTCCCAAACTAATACAAATCCATATTTTACTCTTGATCAATGTAAAACTAGAATGACTGAAAGGTATAATTTGAATCACTTGTATTTAAGAATGAGAAATGAATACCTTTCAATTTTTTTTACATAGAAGAATCTTCTGAAGTGCTGTGTGATTCAATTTTCTCTCTCTCAAAAAGAAAAAAAAAGGAAAAAAAGAAAAAAAAGAAAATTTGAACTCAAAATTATCAACACCATAGAAACAGGCAAGAGGATGTCTCTGTCATATATAGTTATTTACATTACTTGCTTATCCTACTAGTCCAGACATTAATACCTTGGATTTGACTGATATTTTTATAATAATTTCCTGCTTCTCTAGTTTCTCTTTCAGTAATATTTACCTAATTCACTATGAAATGAAAATATAAGACAAAACCTCAGAGACCTTAGAAAATACTGTCCAGTAGGTTAGCAACTGAAGGGATTCTCTCTCCTTAAAAGATTAAATATGCCCAAGTAATTCCTGTGACTATAAGCTGAGTCCTGCTGGTTTTGAACTAATCATTTGCAAAATTGGAGGGGGGAAAGAAAGTAACACAGGGGAAAAAAAAATGGCTTCTGGTAGGTGAGCCACAGCAGGGCAATTAAGATGATATGGCAGAGGTAGACATCTGCTCCTAGACAGATACAGTTCCACTGATGCTATCTGTAGCTGCAATCCTTCTGAGAGATAAACAACAGGCGAGAGCAACGCACAGAAGGAAATGCCACACTGAGAAAGTGGTGATCGTGTGGCCCCTGTGGTCTGAGAGAGAGAGAGAGAGAGGCAGCAAGAGAAAAGGGGAGGGGTGTCATGGGGGGCCTGTACCAGGCACATGCAGGTAACAGCAGTCACAGGACAGGCATGCATCAAAATGCACAGATGAGAGATGTGTGAGAACTGACACTGGAGGGGAGCAGAATTGCAGCAGAGATGAAAGCACAACAAGACCAAAGGAAGAAAGAGATGGAAAACCCCTTTCTAAGATCTAGACATAAAGTTAATCTAGACTGAAATTTTAAAAAAACAAAATAAAGAAATCATTAGTAGATGACTTATTCTCTCAGATTTGAAGGCTTGAAGGGTTTGTCAGAATTTCAAGTTCACATTCAGGTTTCTTACCAAGTTAATCTGAACTATGCTCCCAAAGTAGATGATTACTTGCTGCTGTTTCATATTGCTCTCCCAGCAATGCTCAGACACAGCAGAGGTAGTATTCCCTCTTTCCCTGGTGGACAGGTACAGAGAAAGCCTAAAGGAGGATACGATATCTACTACAAACAAACTCTTAAGCCATGGATGGACATCGTTTGATTGAGGACAGACTTGAAGCAACTACACTACACAGCAAGCTCCATGACCTCATTGGACACAAGTTTTCTAAAGACAGCTGGCCTTCACTGGCCATGCCACTGATTCTTCATGTCTCTTGTTACTGGATTCCTTGTGAGGAGAATTTGGTAGTTCTTCTCTGACTCTGACTCTGAAGTCTTCGGGACTTCAGAGTCCTACCAAAACTGAGGGACCATCCTTCCTCTCTCTACCTTTCCTAATGGCAAAAAGGTTTAGCATTCAGTTGACTAAAGAAATTCTCCCAATTTCAGAAGCTCTCTGGAAAACTCACAAGAATTTGAGGCCTAGAAGTTTCCAGAGAATCACTGTTCAGAAGTAAATGCAGAAATACCCTGCTGAGGGCAGCTCCTCTGGCTCCTGTGCTGTGCTGTCTTCCACTTCTGGGCTAGACCTGGGCCTAGTTTACATCAGCAGAAGCTGAAGAACTGAAACACCAAAGTGTCATTCTGTCTCGTGTTGGAATCTCAAACCCCTAATTTTAAGTTTTCATAATGTCTGTTATTATAATTCTTCAGCCTGGTTACCCTGTGGTCTCATCCCGTAAAAAAAATGTTTCTTTTCTCTGTCTGTGAAGAGAAAAATATCAAACAGAAGCACTTAATGTAAAATCAAAAGGTGGAGTGAATCACAAGCTCTCATGCAATATTGTGCTTTGGAGAGTTTTTAAATTGCTACTTCTGAAAGCTTCTTACCAGGAAAACCTAACTCTGAAATGCAGTGTTTATCTTAAGATGGTAGAACTGGACTTAAATGTCTTTAACAAGCAATTCTCCTAAGGCCAGATTTTGCTATCCTGACTCAGTTCATACCCCAGAGAGGATGATGAATTTAGATACTTCTTCTGTCCACTAGATGCTCATAAACAGACTCATCTCCAATGTATTCATTAGGGAAAAATGTGCAAGGCTTCCTGTTTGCTTAACTGCACTTTTGTCTTCCTTATTCTTCACAGAGTGAGCATGAACATTCAAGTAATGCAGCTGTTGGTTGTTGATTACTTATTTGGGGCTTTTTTAGATTCTTACTTTTCATTCTAGATCTTTGAAATTTCACATTCACACATGCAAGCATCAACGTTTCTTTCTGAGATATGTATTCTGGAAAACCTCAATCCTATGGATATTTTCAGGAAGTGAAAAAAAAAATAAGTGTAGAATTCTAGCCTACATGACTCAAGAAACTTAATTTTTAAATACAAGCATGAGATTGGATCACTAATTTATTAAAATTTCCCTTAGATCTGCATAATCAAAACAGGAATGGGAACAATATCGGCAAAGAACTAAACTTTTCTATTAAGGTGTGTGTAATGCAAAATTTCTGCTATTATTCATTCTTCTTTTCCAGTAACTATTTCAATTATTTGGGGCAGCCAAAAAAGGTCTGATCATTTGAGTTCCTCGGATAAAGCTATCATTTTGGAGAATGGGAATATCTAAAACAAATGTCTGTCCATAGAGAATTTCAGTTCCTAAGGTAGTGCTCTTCAGAGTCAACAGAGTGTAATAATTTCTGGACATTAGAGGTGCTAATGTAGATTTGTTATTTCCCATTTATTGGCTCTTGATGAATGCATTTGTTGTGCTTAACCCTGCAATATATTCTTTATTTATAATTATTTTGATTTTATACTCTTTCTGCTTTTCTACCCTTTTTTTTGTATTTTGAAAAATAGTGTTTTAGTATAGCAAAGAAGCACTCTTTCTTTCTTTCCATTTCCTTTCTTAATACAGAAATATATCTGATTTTTAAAAATCACGTGAATAACTTAAGATTATTTTAAATGTATTTTTTTGTATATTGCATTATTTGATTCTAACCCACTGAGCAACTTTCACAGAGCAGATTGTCGTTCTGGCTGAATTTTGCCTTTTTGCTGCAGTCTATCACTTGAAAGTGTGTCCCTCCCCCATCCCAGCTATGCATTGCAAGCTTTTTTTATCTTTTCTACCTTGCTAGAGGCATTATTAGGGCAGCTCACCTTTGACCAAATGGGCAGATGAACATTCATCCTCTGGAGCCAGTACTAGTGCTGTTTGGTAGATCAGCTCTCAAATGGTACTGAACTGTGACCTCTTCTTCTGTTCAAAGACTAAATACATAAACTTGAGTTTCCATTGGTGCCAAGCCTGGGAACCTGAGCTGCTCCCTAATCCCAGGTCTTGCAGCCAGCAGCACAATGGGCAGCTCACCATGCCAGCCGGCCAGCCTGAAAGAATGTCTTTATTCTCTCTTCCTCAACAAATTGCTTATTGTTTGGCCCACAGGCTGCTAGACCTTGTGAACTGTCCAAAACTTTATTGCTTTTCTGTGAAACTTTCTTCTCTTTGCCCTCTGATTTTGCTTACAAATAAAATTAGTTCCTATTTTCATGTCTTAATAATCAGATTTCAAAATATGTCTGCTTCTTTTAATTTTTTTTTTTTTTTTGCAGAGTATATCTGTCTCTTGGAAGCCTGTATGAACCACAGAAATAATAAAACCCTGCAGGTTTAGTCTCTTTAGAAAGTCTGTGGAAATGTGAAGTATTACTAGAATGAAGTGCTCTATATTACTGAGAGAAAAAGGGAGCCAAAATCTTAAGTGCATTCTTAAGTTTCCAAAGATATGTACCATTTTTTTGCACTTGGCATCATCTTCACTGTGGCTACAATGCGCTCATTTTATAAAGAGTGACCACAGGACAAAACACTTATTTGGGGTCATTGCGTTTTGCAGTTGCTCAGGAGTAGTTGTCTTCAGAGGAAGTTAAAGCAGAGTACCTAAGTTGATGCATTATTTATGTCTCAAAGTATTTCTGGAAGCACCTTTTGTTTTCAGCAGAAGTTTCTGAGAATGTGATTGCAGGATTGTGCAAGCTGGCACTAGGCAGACAATTGTCAAGATAAGGCTGATATTTCAAAATTCAGCCAGACCTACCCTGGGAAAAGAAGAGCTTCACAGGTGTGACCCCAACATATAAAGAGAGAAATTGCTTCCCAAACATGGCCAAAAAGACAGGACTCAGAGGACCCCTGTTGGTCTTCCTCATCTCAGCAAACCTGTGCTGAGACATGCTCATGTGTTCAGTGGGCAATATTGTTCCTGTTTGGAGATAGGGAACTAGGAGAGGAATGTCCTTGTGACCAGTGAGATAGGTTCTGATCACTTGGAGAGCACTAATTAAGATCAGTTTAAACACTCATGCAGTTCTTAACCATTTTGGCACACTTTGTTTAAGAACGACAAGTGAAGTGCTCAGCTTTCTGGAGCCACACATAGATCTAAGAATCACACAAATATCTTATGAGTGGCAGTGAGGAGTGTGTGTGTGTGTGTGTGTGTGTGTGTATATATATATATAATTTAATACTCTTTCAAGTATGAGAATGGCAGCACAAGAGTAGAAGAATTGCAAAACTTAAATGTCCACATTAAACTGATATATGGTACACACCAGATGATATATATACTGCCTTATTGTTCAGTTGTGGCTCAGGAAGCTAAATGCATAATATAAGATATATGTATAGTCTAAGGGTCAAACTCTGTCAGTTACACGAGTGTAAATCAAGAGCAATTGCTCCGAAGTGACTGAAGTTTCAGTACCTTGGATTTACACAAGTGTTGCTGAAAGCAGAATATGAGTCAATACGTGTCATCAATACAGCTGAGTTAGTGGCACTGAGGGAATTTTATGATATGCATGCACCTAAATCCTTCACTCTTTTTTTTTTTTCCATGTTTTATACTATTACATTTTATGTTTCAAGTTTTGTCTACATTTTTAAAGGAATAAGGGACTCAAATCCTGATTTTGTAAGTGAAATGTCCACTTCCCTCATCTAGCAAATTTTTTCAGTCTTGCTTCATAATAGTGGGATAAACATCTGAAATTCATGGAAGGATTACTTCCCTAACTTACATTTAAGGCCAGTCTTAGTTTATATAAATGCATAATTCTGAACCCCAGCAGAAGGTTGCTAGACTGGCTGGCTGACTGCAGAAATTCATCCTTGTCATTTGCTCCATCCTGTTAGCAAGTGTACAGCCTGTTGTAGGGCCAGGAGGCAAAGTTTCCTAGGCATGTAGAAAGCAGGATCTGGATGCAGCAGGAAGAATTGTGGAGCTGGTTGCAGTCAGAGGGTATGGACAGCTGGCAGCTAAAGACAAAATCAGCCATTTTAAAAGATCACAGGACAATCTTCACTGATACCTCCTGAAATTTTTATTGAGAGGTTCAAGAAAAAAAAAGGGCTATACATGGGACACTACCTGGAAGATATAGTGCAAAACAAAGAGGTATAAAAACTCTCATTCTGTTGGGGAACTAGCAGAGTACCTGTCAGATACACCTGGTCCTCAATGACCTTATTTTACATGGAGAAAGAATATATGATTTTCTGGGTTGAAAGGAGGTTTTTAATTCTGAAAGGAGGTTATATGTTAAATATATGGTAGCAGTCTATTCAATAATAGAAGTCAAGTCCCTTACTTGGGAAGGCAGAATCTGGTATTCTATCACATAAAATAATGCCATTATTTCTCTAACATACTTTTAAATTGAATGTGTTATTTTAAATCACTTTTTTATTATATTCTGGAATACCTAGAAAGATTAAAAAGCTCAAAAGTAGATTCCCCAGTATTCACATAATCAAAAATTGTTGAATTAATTTGAGACATACTTATAAAATATAAAATAGCCATTTCAGATTACAATGATCAACTGTGGGGGCTTATCACTTCAAAAGAAGCAGAACAAACCTCCATGTGTGCTCAACACACACACACTCCCTTATCCAGTTAGAACAATATGTAGGTATAGATTTGGTGAGATTGTTTGATCCCAAAAGGATTCGTATAAGAAAAACTTCTCTTTCAGAGAAATGATCTCTCTAGAGACTGATAGTGATGATACAATAGGCTGGAGTTGCTATTATTAAAAAAAAAAATGCTACTTTTTCTGACTATGTTTCTTTTTTTCCCAGTGGGATTCTGATTCCAGACACTCAACTAGCCTGATATCCACTGGGAAAGTGATGACACCATAAATTATTTAAAGGTTTGAAAACCACAAGAACTACTGTATATAACCAGATTGGATTGACTTTTAAACTCTTTTGATTAATAATACATAAAGCCTTAGATATGTGAATTGGTCGAGTGCTAACCTGTTAACAAAAGGAGTAGAAGGGATGAATTCTATCATTTCTCATAAGTTATTCTACTTAACATATTGGCCAAACAAAACAAACAAATGGAGAGCTCTGCCTTAGTCTTAGACCTTTCATGCATCATCAATATTTGATGACTACCTAATGTCTCTATATATCTGGACAAAGATGATAATTTGATCACCTGGCTTTCCAATTTCAAATTTCCCAAATGCTTTCTCCTACATTCATCAAAACACACAAGTAGATGAAGTTTCAATATCCTGATTTGGTTTTTGCTTTTGTTTTGTTGGGGGATTTTTGACTTTCATTTTTAACATTGCTAACTACTTACAAAAGGAAAAAAAAAAATCAATCTTCTGCAATAAACAGAGCTAGAATTTTCTAAGTTTATGATATTTTGTCCTCAGTAGCAGGATGAGAGTAGATATGTGTGCTGCTTCAGACCGATTTCACGTTCTAGCCTTCCGCTGCTGGCTCTGTTTTAATTTTTCCCCAGGTTCCTAAGTTTTAGTCTCTTTCATGCTGCTTTGGGTATACCTCAAAGAAGTGAAATGTTGTTCTTTCCTCTTCAAGTACAGATGAAGGTGCATGGGACAGCCTGCATTTCTAAGAAACAAGAAAACTCTACTGGAGACAGACCGAATACTTTTTTTCTGAGTTGCTCAACCCGTGCTTCAAGACACAGGTTATCCAGGGTGACTTCAGTAAGATATGTTAGTTTACACTAATAAATGCTGTATTTTCTGGGCAGTAGACAGGTATTATCCCTCTGGATTATTTTCTATTATCCCATCTGAAGCTTGACTCCCTTAGACGTAGGAAAAATAGGAAATAAATCTTTATTGTTTTCTATTTCATCATTCCTGTGTACTAATCCTTTAATCATGTAATTCAACGCTCAGTTTCCTTCTGCACCAGACACTGTCTTGCCCTCAGATGCATTGTCCAGATGCAGAAACTCTGATCAATTTTTTTTGCCTCTTGACATGCCCTCAGAGCCATCCTTTCTTGGTCCCCTTAACAACATATGTGTGTGGTTTCCCATGTCCCATTTTCACACATTAAAGCTTCTGTACTAGCAAGCAAAGTGCTATCCATCCTCTGGCCTGGACCACTAAAGAGTACTTCACCTTGTTTTTAAAATGTTAAAATCTATGTGAGATTAAACAATGCATAAAGGAAAAAAACCATTTCAAATCAAATACGTACCCCAAATATTTTTTCAGTCCTTCTTCCTTGATTTGATTAATTATTTTGGTGTGAATTTCAATTGATGTCATAAGTGAAATTCAAATTAATTTATTATAATATGAACAATATTAGAATCACATCCCAGCTCTGAGAAAGAAATAAGATTCAATCTCTTAGTAAAATACAAACTACAGAAAATTGTAACAGCTCACAAATTATACCTGAATTAGATTTCGGTTATGATACCAATAATAAAAGTAAATTATTTATAACATTTATTAAATCTTCATGGTTTCCATCACCTGACTTTCATATACACAATTACTATGTGGAATCTGTTTCCATATTCTGTTTCCCTTTCTCACTTTAAATATCACCCAATTAGTTCATAGCTCCCTAAAATATAATGGAAGTATAATCACATGCTATTAAAAATAATAAGAATCTCACCTATAGTTAATTTATATCCACACTTTTTTTCCTTATACCTGCCATATCAATAATAGTGTAGGCACATTACTTTGCTAGCTGTCACGATTGTGCACCCCACTTGAACAATCCATTCCCATTCTAGAATAAAATTCTAGCTACAGTGTTATTTTTGCACATTTTCTTAAGGCATTTTAAGATCTAACCAGGGCATTGAGACCAGCCTATGACTTAACTAGAATAGCAAGTATGTTTCCCATAGTATCTTTCAGCTGTCATTAAAAAGAAAAAGAAATCCACATTTATTTTCTTTTACATCTGGGATTATATGACAAAATGATCTCCTGCATCTAATCAATTATTTTTCTTCTATATCTTTTGTATTTTCCTGCAGAACTATTTGCAAGTGTAACAGGAAGATCCTTTGGAGATAATCTGGTGATTATTGCAAATTCAACCTTGGATGCTGTAGGCATTAAAAGATGAAAATTGCCTGAAGTCCACTGTTGTACAACAAATCTGTACCTCTGGACTCCTGTCCTGAGGTGAAAATGCAAACCAGAGAGATATTTAGAATCATTTTGACAGTTCATAAAATTAAGCAGGGATTAGGGATTCTCTCAGAAATAAATAAATAAAAAATAAAATGCCACAGGGCCCAAACAATGTTAATCACATCTCCTTGCAACAGGTATTACTGCAACCCACTTTTGGGAAGAAAAATAAGTCATATCATTATTTCTGGCATGATTTAGCACTTATGATGCCAATTTAAAAATCTGAGCAAGTTCAATTTAATAAAAATATGTATGATACATACACATACATGATTAATGTTTAAACTAACCATTCACTTTAAGTTTATACAGTTATAGGTTCCTATAAAAATCTTGTATATTTGTGTATTCTATTTTCTTCTCAATTTTATGGATTAGTCCTGATAATACAAACAGTTGAACATATGCTTAACTTTACATAATGAGAATGTCTTGCTGATTTTAGGATAACTCTTGATCTACATGAATTTAAGGAAAAGTCTAAGAGTCTACTGGGAATGTAATCTGTGATGCCAGTCATTTGAAACACACATTTAATAAGAAAAGAATTGAAATAACTGCAGCAGATACAGATGACTTTGATTCCTGCTGTGTTGAAGGCAGGTAAGCAGCGAACATGGCTAAAATAATTCATAACAAAAAAACTGTGCAGCTGCACAAAAATACATTTGGGGTGAGCATGGAGTTTTACAGTTACCCTCCCAAAATTCCCCACCCACTTCACAGGCTTTTTAGTACAGTTAAAAATATCTCATTTTCTTTTTCAAAACTGAAAGGCAACATTGAGATACTAAGCAACTGTGCAAGTGTGCTTACGAGAGCGCATAAACTTTCCTTTCTGGATGAAAAGAACTTTATGAAAATGCATTTTCACAGATTTTATAATTAAATTTTATTAGATTAGTGTCATGTTTCAATATATTTGGATAATATTCAAGTTAATTTATCATTTTCTGACAAATTAGAAGTCCAAAATAGAACTAGCTGCATTGCATTAAAAATAAAATAAAATAATTGAAAGCTTATAAATACTTTTCAAGTTTGACTATATGTTAAAATTTTAGTTACTGAATTTTAAACATTTTTTTTTATGATGTAAATGATTCTTTGTAATAGATGTTAACAAATTTCCTGACTCAAAATAGAAAAAAAGAATCGTTCTTTACATAGTACAGTTTAGGCATTTGAATTATAATTAATTTCCACCTTTAAAAAATTCTTCTGAAAATTATTTTTCATCCCACTTCACTCCAGAATGCTGACTGGAGCTAGAATAATACATCACACAAATGTTGATTTAAATATTTAAACAAATTCACTTACTTTGGATTTACATCCCCTTTGGGCTCTACTTTCCATGAACACTCTGATAAATAAACTTACTGTAAGGAGGATCTTCTGGGATGACAAATTATAAACAAAAATTGAGGAATACATGTGGGATATGAATTTTTGAATTCTAATCATCAATTGTTGCACTAGCAATTAAAGCTGACTGGAGGACAATAATTCCATGCTACATTAATTGTCAAGACTTCATGTCTTCATGTCTAGTTTTGTTTGGTTTGCTTTTGTTTCTTTTCCTGGAGAAAATGATGTAACAGCCAGGGACACTAAAAGACCCAGACAGAAGTATTTTCTCAACCTGAATCAAAAGTTATTCATTTTCACCACTGATTTGAAGATGTGATTACTCAGAGTTAGCTAGAGGAGGAACGTAATCCTGGGCTTTTTGTCTCCAAGGCCACTGTTAAACCACAGGGTTGTCAGCAAAGCCAAAAAGTCTATTTTGCTTCTTCTCATTCTCCAAAATATTTCCATTCAGATGAATTAAGAATGTAGCTTTCAGGGCTGAAGGGGCTGAGATAAACTTCTCCTGTCCAACATGGGGATATTCAATAATCACCACTCCCGAGGTAAGGTTGTGTTCCCACCCCCTGTGAGGTCTGCAGGGGGATGTCCTCCACTGGGATTCATCCTGCACACATTTCCAGGGCCCTGATGTGCCTGGACATCCCTAAGGACTCCCAGTCACACAGGGACACGCTGCCCATCCTGCTGCTTGGTTGATCATCCAGAAGGGCCAAGCATGGCTGTTCGTGTTGCAACATCGCTTTGCTCTGGAAGAACGGGACTGAGAGGAGATATAGGAAATAAATGCTACAGAAAGAGGCTGGCCTGAGCTCCATGTCTCTGTTAAGCCACCTCCCTTCCCTGGAGGAGCCAGGGCTTGCACACAGCAACCTCTGAGTTGACAAGCTTTGAGCACAGACAAAGCAAGAGAAGTTTCATCTCTTCTCCCCACAATTTCCTCTGTCTGGGCTGGGTTCCCAGAACAAAGAGCCTTTTCACCATAGCTTCATTGTGAGAAGATACATGGTGATGCAAATAGTACTGCTGTTTGTCACTCACTGCACAGCCCCATCCAAATCATGATCATGTCATTCAGTTTCAATTCAACCAACATGAACTCTTAGTTTCATGGGGCAATTCATATATCTCTGACCCTAAATTCATGCAACACCTCATAAGTGCAATATAAGTGCAGGTTTGCAAACAGACTTTTTTTTAAAGGAATTAACAGGGTGTAGATTGGTTCATGGGTAAAGGTCAGGGTTTTTGGGTTTTTTTTGTGTCCCTATAGGTTAGGAGAGCCTTAAAAAGGCTTCAGTTTGGATTTTATCCCTGGTTGGACAGGTAGCCATTGTGCCTTCAGCAAGCAGACCCTCGCTTTTGACAAAGCAGCTGGCACATATCTAAGTAATTTTAGCCAAAAATTACATCAATAGCAAGTTCTTCTCCTTATAGACAGCTGGAAAGTGAGCTTTGATTTATTTTTATTTTTGTCCTCGGGATAATGGTTTCTTACTTACTTATGTCAATGGTCAATAGCATAACAAATCCTTCATCATGAGAATGTGTGTATCACTTTTCAACAAACCCTGGCCTTTTGAGGTGAAATGATATACTGCCACTTAGTTTCAAATTGACATCTCTTCTGGTTGCCAAGGCAAGTTAATTTGCAAATCAGCATTTTGCATGAAGCTTTTAAGCCAATCCAGCCAGGCAATGGCTGCCATTGCTGTGCAATTAGTGTCTAAAGCACTTAAAATTACATTATTTAAAAAAAAAATCCAGAAAGATCAGTGGTTTTGTTCTGTACGTGGCCAGAAACTATGTTGTTGAATGAATAGCAGATCTGGACTTAAAAAAATTATAGCAAAGCTCCAATCTGATTGGAAAGGAATGAAGAATGTGCACCTAATGACACTGGCAGACTTGAAATGAGAAATTTTAGTTTCACTGTTCTTCAGAAAAAGAAAATACACACCCCCTCATAATTAATTCACAAACTGCCTGACTTAGATACCACAGAACAGTGGCAAGTGACAGCTAGAGGAGGAGAAGGTAGTCACTGCAATTGGATTTACATTCAGCTAAGGCAGGGTTTTTTGAGCACAGAAGTGAACTTGAAAATGGCCTAAATTTCAGATTTTTACTTGAACACTGTCAAAGACTTGCAGACTTTCTGGCTCTTATTTTCGTTTTTGAAGGCAGAGTCAAGAGAGAAGCATGTTTTGAGCAAAGTATTCTTTTTGGAAGATATTTTTCAGTTGCAATTTCATACATCTTTAAAAATGTCTGTTTTTTCAGACTTCTGGCTTGACATCTTTAGGTACCAATGGAAAAAAATTGTATATGAAAAAGTAAAATAGGGGCTATTTCAGAAGAGAGACTGTTATTAAGGCAGGCAGGTGTCTGGAGAGATTAAAAAATTAAAACCAAAAACATACCACACTGTTTGTAATGGATTAAATGTATTACACCTATTTCACCTATTTTGATTTCTTTACATTGGATTTTTAAAACCTTATTTTAAATTTTCCATCCTTTTGTGTCTGTTTGGTAATTTTTTATTTTTTTTTTTTTTTAGTGTCAGTACAGATGTGGCCTTATATTCAACTTCACTTACCACTAAATATCTATCAGCTATATGCTACAAAGATTACAAGCTGTTCATTAAGCTGATAGGACTCACAAAAGTATAAAAGCCATCCAGTACCTCAGCCTTCCATGAGTCTGAGCACCTTTCTAGCACCTACTGTCAAATGTACTTGCATATTGGACATCTTGGATGGACTCTGGCTGTGTAGAGTCTCTGCAGCAGAATTCAGGGAAAATTTCCCTTTCTATTGTTTTATTTGCTCTTGACAAATTTTCATGAGATAAGGTAGGGGGAGAACTTGCATCACAAGTATCACCAGCATCTGTCCACTTATTCTCCAGCACACGTCTGGTAGCATTACACTGGGGTGTCAGCGTGAGCACAAGCAGGTACTGTCGAGCAGCTGAACCTCTGGATGTTCATAGACAAGCATACCTCTTGATAAGTCTTACATTTGCCTGTTGATTTGGTCTCTGCCCATTCTCTCTTTGTAGTTTTTTGTTTGTTTAGTTGGTTTTTTGGTTTTTGGGTTTTTTTTTTTTTAATATAGAATTCTTTGTCAAACTAAATCCATAACCCAAGTGAGATGTAGAACATCACAAAGAGTGACTTGGATCATCTCCAGGAAAGCCAATTAACATAAATAGTGTAGAAAAGGGTAAAAATCGAAGCAAATTTGGGCTAGCCTGTTTTTCACGTGGACATTTTCCCTGTAACAAATAATGCTAGCTGCACTAGCTGGCAAAAGACACGGTTTGACACTGTTATAAGTCCGTGGGTGCTCAGTCTTTATGTTGTACTGATGCACATGGTTGACATGTCAGGGATATGTGGAAAATAAACTGCCCAATCTCTCTGGGCCTAACAGTTTACAGACCTCAATGATATACTGTAAAGGTGGTGCTGTTGACTTCAAAAGCAGTAAATCAAAGTGCCACCAGAACGTGCTGACAAAATTAAGCAACCATGATTGAACAAGAGAACAAAAGCTGTTCTGTATAAATAGCTATTTCCTATTCAGACCTCCTAATATTTAATTTATACCCTTATTTGTCTTTTATGAAATTGCTTTAATTCTGAATGGGCAATAGGTTTATAAAGCAATTAACGGTACAATCATAAGGGTCTTTAGTAACGTATGTAGTTCCAAAACCAAGCTTCATTAAGAGACATTGGATTTGATATCATTAAGAAAATCCTATATTTTATCAGAAGAATATAAGGGATTGTTGAATAGTAGTTGATTCATGTTATATTTCAAAACTAACGTCTGAAAAGGCCAAAAATAAAATGAGCTTGTTGGTTATAGCCTTTTTAAATTCTGTCAGGTAGAATTTCCTTCATTCACTCACAAGGAATGATGTCTCTTTGCGTCATGCAGCTCAACAATTCTTGTGATTGGTATTAGTGTGGATACAACCTAAAGGTATGAATCTGGAATCCAAAATCTGTGAACACCTTAATACAGATCTTGACAGTGTGACTTGATCCTGTTTATTTTCAGTATTCACAAATCTGAGAGAGGGATAAATTTTAGTTTGGACCTAGATTTTTTGGATTAGTGTGTAAATGGATTAGTATGTACGTGTACCTACTTTGCTCTAGACAAGCACTGAGTCTTATTTGGTATTTGTGAGAGAGCTTAAATATTCCTTCGATTCAGAGTACACATTTATGTCTCATAGACAACACCTTTATCTTCATGGAGGAAATAATCTGAGGAGACCTTTCTTCACCAGTAGCCTGCCAAAAGTTACCCAGGCTACAACTTTTACATGAAAATGAGAAACAGTGAGACACAATCCCCAGTCTGCTGAATGAAATTTAAGGAAGATTAAAGGCTCACATTGCCTGCCTTGGTTGTTCCAGTGAAGATGTCAGCTGTCACTAGCAGCTCCTGATGTACAGCATATCTGAAGCTGATTGTAAGGGCCAAGAGCAGAATGCAGAAACCTACTGCAGTACCAGTAACTGCATACTGATCCACTCAATCCAGGACTGGAAGTTAAAGAGATGGTAAATAAACCCCCTCACAATGCATTGCCAATCTAAGTTGTTAAAAATCTTTTCACTCCTTCTGAATCCTTATTTGAAACACTATAAGAATCAAACTGTGTCATCCCCTGAACAAAAATTGGAACCAACCACTCAACCTCACACCATCTATTGACATGCCACAAGTAGATCCCAGGGTTTCCTCCTGTTTGTACAGCATTTGAGTTTCTCCCAGTCTGCCTTTTTAGGTGATAGCATGCAAAGAGGAGCTTAGCAGAATAGCAAGGGAAAAATTCTGTTCCTCAGAGAAAATGAAGCAGGACACAAGAAAGTGTCCTAGTCATAGTACAGCTGTGTCTGTCCTCACCCTGTGCCATTGCTTTCCCTGTGCCATGTGCTGTTCCACCACAATCAATTTTACCCTGTAAAAAAGCATTTGAAATGAACTTTTAATGTTATCCCACTTTTGGCAATGAAAATTACTCAATTGCCCTGAGTTCCTGATAAGGAATAACAAAACAAAAATATAAAAACACAAATAAGTAAAAATAAAATTTAAAAATTCCAACATTTAAAAATACCTTATAGTTCCCAAAGCCATCTGATGTCAAAGAATTTGAAAACACCACCACACTCTCATGATGTTCACAGAGTGCTCTTTTGCTCACAAGGAGTCCATGGCTCAGTAAAAATATAGGTATTATGAGTGACAGTGGTCTAGCAGAAACATACAGGTCACTCTATACCATTTCTCTTCCTGTCCAACAAGAAATGCTAATTACAAGCTCTCCACCCCACTGATGTTTTAGAGAATAAGTTGGTGTGAGACTAATTTTCCTTCATAGTTGACCTTTTTTTATTTTTTCCTGTGCAGTGAAGAGAGAGAGCTATTGCCATTGGACCACTTTCTCTACCATCTCAGGATGAGACAGGAAGTTGAGACCTGCCACTGTACAGCAAATGAATGAGTTTCTGCAAACAGTGTCTCCACCTCAAACAGGCAGAGCCAGTGGTCTGCAAAGGTGATTATTTGCATTGCTAGGCTAGACATTGACACCCTGAACCCAAAACTGTCTGACCTTTCTCAAGTCTCCCTAAGGTTTACAAAGTATAAAATTATCCATTCTGACAAAATAGTGAGGGAAAACACCATAAAACTTCTTATGAAGAGAAAGGTATTCTTTGTGGGTCAAGGATGTGGTGCCCTGGTGTAATCCCAGCCAAAAAAAGAAATCAATAGCACACATAGTTCTTGTAGGACAAAAGGATAATTGTCTATCACAATTAGCTAAACATGCACCTCTTCAATGCTGGACATTTCTCTCTTTCTTGTCTCACTGTATGTCTATGCTTTTCTGTGTGCTCTATTCCTCTTCATTGTGCCATCCCCTCCCAGGTTATTCTGTATGTGCTTTTATCCCTGTTCCCAATTTCCCATGCTCTGCTGGCTGGGTTTGAGTGGCAGGGAGGAATCTGCAAGCAGGTGTTGTGCAAGTGAAGCGTGCCATCCGGCCAGTACATTAGGTAAAGTAGCATTCCCCTGGGAACCCTAATGCTTGCAACTGCATCAGCCCCAACTGTTTCTGCAAGAAGAGGAAGAGGCCAGGCCTGACCTCTTCTGACCAGATGTTTTAGAAATGTACCCATTTTTTAGCATATATAATAGCTGTCAATTTATCAAAACTGTAATAAGTATTAACAGAGCAGACTCTTTAGTTGCAACCTAGTAGTAAATTGCAAGAGAAATTAAGGATATGGAAGAGATTAGGTTTGAGTGGATGGGACCACATTCAAAACTAGTTTAAGAAAATTTTCAAGATACTCTTCTCTGTATAATAGATATGATATGACTGGTCTAGACATGAATGCAGAAAAGAAAAAGATCATTTTCATAATGATCTATGACAAAAATGTTCAGGAATCTGCACAGACTAGACAGAAGCAAAGAAGCAAGACAGCTAATGTGAAAACTCATGCTGCAATGAAAGCAATTGAGTTATAGATTTTGAGGCTCATTTGGAAACCCTAAACCTTCTGCATTGACCTGTGGAAGGAGGGAATCCATATTCTACACACGAGAGGAAACTGTGTTCATGTCCTTTTATCACTATCCCTTCAAATTACTGAAATGGGAAAGAAACATTTACAAAAAGCATTTCTAAATGAACAAATATTCTGCTTTCCTTCCTTCTCTTACCCCTAATTTATAGCCCACCAAGAGCTCACCAATTTTCTTAAATATTTTTTTTAACAAATACCTCTCCCCAGCATAAATATATGAAAGCAATCATTTGCATTATCATTTTAAAGAGATGGGATTTCATTCTGTTTCCAATGTCCCAAAGGGGTAAACACATTTATTTTTTCTTTTGAGAATCAGTGGAATTGCAGGGAGCTTGCACTCTAAGAAGTGAGAACAGAATGGGGTGCCGAAGGGTTTTGATGGCTAAAGCTTCTGCATTCCTGAAGCACTTAGTCAGGCTTTTTCCTTCACAATTGTAAACAATAGCTTGCTGATAACCAAAATGCAAATAACTAGAATGCTGTGCTTAAAATTAGAATTTCTTTTTTCTACTGTGATGGTCTTGTTGAGCAATAAGGCTTTTTACACAAAATAGAAACACTGCAGTAATAAAAATATTTATTAATAGTAGCCATAAGGCAAAGGTCTTAATTTTAAAATAAACTTTGTTCAGCATTATGGTTTTGCATTTGCTTTTTCTGACCAAATAAGAAGGACAGTTTTCATTTCATCTTTTCATCTGTGTTATTTGAAGGAAACATTTCTTCTCACTGCATCTTTTGCAGTGTTCAGTGCCTATCTGTGCATACAAAGCATCCCATATGGTTGAAGTAGGCTGGAGGGGTTGCTACTAACCATATTTAAAAAAGCAGATGTTACTAATCTTCTAAATATTACCCCCAAATGATGTCACTTGTGACTGACAACGGTTGGGCTCATCAATCCCTTCCAATGTCCTTTTGCATGTCACATGTGAAGAAAAGCTAATTTCGACCAGAAAGCATGGCTTTGAAAGGGCAGAGCACTCCAGTATTGAAGGGTTAAGTTCCTACTTAGTGGCATCTATATGTTACAGGCAAGAAGGAAAAGAAGTTTGCCTGCAAAGAGGCCATTCAGGTAAACTTTTAGGACAGCCATTGCAGAGTCAGGCTGCACTGTGACAAGCTGAGGTTTTTAGCTCAAAGTGCCTGTCTGTGCCATGCAGTAGACAAAGGCAACTTTCTTTTACATTTACAAAAGGCTTCTTTACAGGTTTGCACAGGAATGTAAGCAGATGCTTCTGCATACAAAGCCAATGTCAGTTCCAAAGTTGGTTTTCAGTCAATGGCATTTAGACTAGTGAGTAAACAAAAATGAAGGGTAGCATTGAACATTTTGACCACAACTGGCACAGAAATTAAATATCTGCTAGTAGTATTCCTGAAATAAGTTTGATAGAATTTTATAAGCAAGGTGTAACTTTTTTTATGGCAAAAACATAGCGATTTTTTTTCATTATCCTTATAATTCCCTCTCATTACAAACCCCAGAGACTAGCCACCAGTTCAGATGTGAGCTAGTGTCTTTTCTGAATTTCTAGAAAGATGTACTCACAAAAATTTGAGTTATATCTTCATGAAGAATCAATTAATGTAGTAGTGGTTTATAAATATGATGTATCTCAAGTTCAGTTCACTGTGTTCCATTCTTCCTTATAGGTACTGTGCTTTGACAGCTCTACCTCCTTCCATACACACTTCATGAAGGTATTTGCATTAATAATATTCTGCAAAAATGGTTCTCAGACATTAACAATTATGTCCACATTTGTGGAAGGGTTAAATAAGAGCACTTGTCTTAACACTATGGTATAAAACTTTATATACCAATCTGTGTTTTCCTTTTTATGTTTTTTTATTATTTTTAACATCTTTATCAAAGGTTTCATTACCTGTTTATTTACAAGGACTTAATGAAGTCCTAGCTCTCTTAAAATATTTCCATAGAAAAACTTCTTCATTCCTAACTGGAACACTTTTTGGCTAAAATGTGATCTAAATGCTCTATTACAGCAACTTTTGCCTGCACATGCAATTAGTACTCTCTCTGTTTTTCCTTACACACATCTGTTTCTCCACAGCCAAGGACACAAACTCTTACAATGGAACATGACAAAGACATTTCACCCTCCTGTACCTTTTCATTGCACAAACAAAGTGTTCTGTTTGGATGCAGATGTCTGGTTCTACAATTGAGGTTTCACTACTTCTATATTTATACTTTCTATTTATCAAATAAAAATCAATTGCTATGCCTATAATTTTCAATAAATTCTAATCTCATTTGTAAGAGTGTAACACAATTCTCTGCTCCACACTTACCTTGCAAAATTTTATTTTTGTGTTTCATAACACATATGAAACATAGTTGCAGTTTGCTTAGACTCAGCTTGTTGTCAGCATAGACTTCAACCATTCCAAGCAGAAAATGAATAGAAGTTGGGGAAAACTTGTGTGACTGGAAACAGGCACACATGGTTAAATGTCAGCATTTTGGTATGTCATTTACTGGTCAGACACTTCAGTGTACTGCCATCCAACAAACCTATGAGACATATTATCAAGGAATATATGCCAGCTCTTTTCCAGCAAACTGCTTGATGCCTGATGCCAAGTACTGGTGGGTGTATACCTTTTTATGCTGTCACTGCATTCAGCCTCCAGGGTGTTGCATGAAAGGATCACTGGATGTTAATGAATAACAAAATGTGTCATTTCCCCTTAGAATTTATCTATCTATCATATACAGTGAAAAAGACATGTTTGTTTTCTTCTGCCTGTATTTACATGTGTGTCAAAATACATACTGTTAAACCTGGCCACGTGCTTAAGCAGTATGTTGTCTTGTTAGTCTTTTATTCATTATTACTATTGCACACCATCATACATCCCATTTCATATAAAAAATAAGTACCCCAGTAAAATGAATTTGGACACAAAGATCTGTCTCCTCCTGATTAGAGTAGCAGCTTGTGTTTAAAAATACAACTTCCACAGGCAATGAAAAGCTCTTTACCTGTTTAAGTATATTGTCAATCATACATAAGCAACATGTGATAGAAAATAAAAATGTGAGAAGCATCATTAGATATCCAAACCACAGCAGAATAAATAGTATGAAAAAGCAATTTATGACTACCTTGTAAAATAGGTATTAATGCTTGGAATGATCAAATTCCTTTAATGACATACTACTGTTGCCCAATTTATATACTGAAATAAAGAGTTCAGATCTGCAAATGATTTTGAAATAGTTTTGGGAGAAAACACATTCATTTTAGACACAAGCCAAAGCAACCCATGAAGGTCAATCAAACAACCCACAAGACAGTATCAGGCCATTGAAGTCTGACTGCACAAAATCATGGTGAGGCACTTCCTGATCAGCTAAAAAAATAAGTGCAATACGTAACTTTTAGAAAGTAAGAACTGGGAGATGCTTTTATTATAAGTATTTCCTTCAGTTCTTCTCAAAACCTTCCTGACTTACAGATTTTATTTTTAAGTATTTACCCATAGGTTTTTCTCTAGTACACCATGATCAGAACATCAGGGCATGATAAAGCAATATAAATAAATATTCCAGTGCCACTTTTGATATTGTTTTGCAGCTGCACAAAAAATCAGTGTAACTCCTATATATGGGAATAATAGTTGCAGGTATCAAATTGCACAACATACAAGTAATTTTATTAGACAATCTAAAAATTGAAAAATATTATTTTAAATTTTCTTTGAAAATTTTAAAGGCTTTGTGGGATACCAGTATTTTCACAGGCAATATGTGCTGTTTCCTAGAGAAAAATATTTGGGTTTGAGTGCGTGCACAGTTTTAACGAAAACTCAATTCACTGTGGGTCTTAATTGTGTTTTTCAGCAAACTGATTTAAAGTTCCCTGGGGCACACATACTGTAGGATTGTGACATATCACACCAGGTTAAGTCAAACTCAAAATGTTATGTGATATGACAGCGTGTAAAACACATGATTAACGCACCCATTGGGAAACTTGGCTTTATGAAAAATAGTGTAAAGGGAAACTTGGGGCACTCTCTGGTAAATTGTCCTTTTAAAAAATAATATTTTTTTTTTAAAAAAAGGACTCAAAAGTATAATACTATGTTAGCTTCTGTTTGCTATCTATATCTTTCTTCTTTGGAAAAAATGTCACTGTCAAAGATCAACATATATTTGTGGGCAATACAGAGAGCAAAGAGTTGTATTCTCTTAGAAAATAATTGATTTTTTGGCAATTTAGAATATGACTGTGATGAAGTACCTACAAAAGGCCCACAGACTATAATTTCACTTCCTGAAATTATAGCTGCATACTACACCTTTTGTACAAAGGATATGTACAAAATATCCTTTTTGCCAGCACAGGGAAACCAGGTCTCTTTTCCTCTCTGTGTAGGAGTAACTGTATCTTGTGTACACATTTTCTGGACAGAGAGCACCAACTATTACAGACATGTCATGAAACAGGGCTATGAGAAACACACATAGATTTCAGATTCCATTTACTTCCCCCTGTAGAACTGTACAGAAGGTCCTAAAATTGCCTTCCTTTGGGATATGTCAACCCCTGTGTGGTGCTGGGCAGCACAACCATTGGCCACTCTTCACTGATGCACTTAATAAGATATAACACGTTTTTACACTTTTTAACAGTCTTTTGTAGCAGCAGACTGTAATGTTATTTGACAATTTTAAAAACTTTGTATTGGAGGCTTCCCATTCTTCTCCTGCTCTTCTCATCAGGTTTGAATTGAATGGTTAATTTCAACTAAATTTAATAAGGATAGAGTTTCAAAAATATTGGCTTTCTCTAAGGCTTGTCAAAATAGACAGCTGGCAGTGGACAGAGATTGTTTTGCATCTTTTTTCAAAGAAAAGCTTAAATACCTCTCAAACCTTAATAGACAAAAGAGAATCCATAGTGTCACTTACCTTCAGTGCTCACCTGGATTGGAAAGCAAACCCAAAGTTCTTGAAAATCCTTCCTTAGATTGCTAAGTGTCTGACAAAATATTTGTTTCCTAGTTTACTACAGAACTGCTTCTTGCAATACAATAGAAAATAGAAACACACGAAGTCGGAGGTGCTCAAAAGAATCGCAGCCATGGGATCCTGTGTACCATGACTAAATACCAGAACACAGCCAAGCCATGAGGGAGAGCAGACAGAGCATTTCCAACAAGGAGAAGACAACAATCAGTGTCACCCTGCTTTCTTTCATCAGCATTTGTTTCAGCCTGTGCTGACAGACCTGAACAGACCCCCAGCTCTGCCAGCTGCTGAGGAAGGGTGACACATATCCTTACAACAGAGGAGGTGTCCAGCTTGTGCTCCAGCCCTAATTCTGCACTTGTCCTCTGAACTCTTGGCCCTGAAGGTGATATAGAGAAAATTTTCTCAAGCTACTAACCTTTCTCAGCACAGCTACCACAGACACAGTGGGCACTGCAAAGCTCCAGGAAAAAGAAGATCTATGTTTACTGGAAGCAGGGGTGGATGGAGCTGGGCACTGAGGGGCTCTGTGTGAGTCACTTGCCTGTTACATGCTACAGAGTGAGGTAAATTAAGCAGAGTTTTGCAAAGGTTACACATCCCTTATCCATTCTGGTACCTTCAGATTATCAGTAAAGCCCAGTACTCAAATGCTGATATTTAGGCAGAAGATAAAATCTTATCAGTCCACAGAAAGAGAAAGGAAAGGTGTTAGACATATCTAGTACCCAATCTGGCACATTTTAAAAATAATCTAGCTTTCAATTCTGTACTTTTTGAAATTAAGGATCAATTAAAACTTGAGTTACTGGCACTTACAAGTCCCAGGATCTTGTCCTGCTTTGGTTGAATTGCAGAATCTGAAATGCTAGGACATTTTAAGGATGACACTTGACTAAGGCATTATTCACTAATAGGGTGAGTTTTCTACAATCTATACAGACAGTATAGATTCAGTTAAGGGCAGTCAGGGAGGGTGAGTGAGTATCCTTTCAGTGTGATCACTGGGTATGAAGGGCCACAAAGAGAACCATTTGTGCAGAACTCCCACTGCTCTGTGAAAGATTTTGCATTCTGACCTGAAGCATCCAACTATTTTGGACTGAAATTGTAGATCATGCTGAATTATGTTTAACATATTTGGAGGTCAAAAAGGAAATATTTCCCTCTCTCTCTTCTTTGAGAAAAAAATAAAGCATATGTCCTGTTCCCATCCTCTCACAAGAACAATGAAAAGGACTTAAAAACCAAGTGCTGCAAATGTTCAAGCTGTTGATTGGGATGTGTAAAATGTAGAGGCTTTTATGTCTAAAGTAGAGCCTGCCAAAACCAGATTATCCCTTATAACAATAGTAATAATAAATAATAAAAAAATTAATTCATCAAAGATTCCAGTTCTTTTTTTTTAAGAATTAGCTTTTCTTCTGAATTCTGAAACAAATACCCCTCTCTTTTTTTTCCCTTTTTAAATATTTTTCCTTATGGGAACTTTTTGTAAGACAGTTTGGAAATTGTTCTATTTCAAAGAAGCCCATAGTTGTGATTGCAAAGAAATATCCCAGGTAAATAGCTTTGAATTGATGGTATTCTTGAAGTGATATTATGAGCAGTTACTGACATACATACACAGAATAATAAAAAAAATATATTATCCCACTTCAGGTCAATAATGATGTTTCTGAGGTCTAGATAATTTTCTGCAGAATGTTACAGAAAATTAGGGTGCCTGATACTTTTATTAAACTCTTTGCTTAAAAAAGCATACTTAGTGCTCAGCCTGTCAACAAATCTAAAACCTTGTTCAAGCAAACATCCTTTGAATTCTGCAGGCGCAAGGTAAATGCTTCAAATGTTTCTGTCAGGGGCAGAGGTAGGGAGGAGATCGGATCTCTGTAAGAAAACACCGAGGCAGAAGGAGGATTTGGGAGCCTTGCTCGCCTGCTGCCCAGCCAGGCAGCAGCAGCAGCAGCTCCAGCGCCCGCCCGGGCTGGCAGTGGACTCAGGTTCCTCGCCCTGAGCCACAGAAGCAGGGTTTGCTGCAGAGGTCACACAGCTGGCTTTGGGAGGAGAAGGGGGGGACAGGGGCTCTGCTCTGCCTGGCAGTTGTGTGTGTGTGTGTGTCTGTGTGTCTGCCCTTTTAATGGCCTGTTAGGCAGGAGGCTCAGATGATTTTAGGAGATAGACACTCACTGCTTCACTGCTGCGCCCCCACGGCAAAGCCCTACGGTATTTAACAGGGCTGAGACCACTTGGATTATAGTGAGATATGATATACTCCCACAGAAAGGATCTTTTAAAAAAAATAATTTAAAAACAAAACCCCAACGTATATAGATCCTAAAAATTGGTTTTGTCTTGTTAAAACATTTTAAAACCAACACATACATTTTCAGTGTAACATTTTATCTCTGCTGCATATTCCTTTGGGTTGGCTTAAAAATGCCTTAGACAAGTTATCATTCCCTGCCCAGTTATATTGGATTTTTCTGTGAGAGGCAGTTGAAGTGATTGAGTAGTAATAGAAATGGACATCTCCATTAAAGAATAAGTAACCATGCAATTGTGCTGCCAGACCAAACAGCGCTCTTGTGGGCCTGATCCTTTCTTAAAACAAAATGGGGCAAAAGAAATCCTGGCCCAGTCTTACTGAGTATCCTATGAGTATACCTGTTCCTTCCTAAGCCTGTGCTTTTGCTAATTTCATAAAGTTTGGTTGGTACTCAACAAACACAGAGAGAAAAGGGACCATATCCCAAAAGAACTTGCTACTTGAAACCGTAGCACACCAAAATATAAGCAATATATTATGCAAAAGTATCAATAAGAAATGCCTTTGATTTATTAGCATGATTGTGGAAATTGCAGGACTCACACTTGTTTCTGCTGCAGAGAGGCTTCCTCTAGTTTGAATGCATCACTCCTTTCTCTACTGGTCTGTCAAGAGCTTCAGCATGAACATGAAAGGGGAAAAGGCCCAATTTATTTCATTTTAGGAGCTTATTTTTGTCCATTAATCCCAGGTCTCTTTCAAGGGAAGACATCAAATAGTGCCAAGATATTGCATGAGTTGTGGTTTTGCCAGCTCTTAGATGAGGAAGGAAAATATGACAAATTATTTCTTTTGGGACTGAGACACAAACTTTTTCTGTAAACTTGCTCTCTTCCCTAGCTATCCAGTCAGTTTTAATAGCTTCATGTGATTAGTCATTGCCTTAACTACTGGGATCAACAATATCATTAAACATAGCTTTAAATACTGCTAATGTGAAAAATTTGCACTGAAGATAAAATTTGTGTCCAAGAAATGTAAGCTTTTAATATAATGGGATGGGGGGAAGTTTTTTAGCTGGAAACCACGTTTTCTAATGTTGTTGGATATCTGAGTAGTTTTTGTGGAAGACTGTGTTTATCATAAAAAATTCCAAGATGTTCTAGTCAATCCATGAGAGAAAACAAGGAAGTCCAGGCCATGAAGTAAATGAAATCTTACTATTCCTTATTAAAAGAAAAAAAACAGGTCAGATACAATTCAAAAAAGAGTCCTGATTGAATATACTTGAGCCATATTCACTGATGGAATATATGTAAGGCTTTTTCATATAACTAAGGGTTGCAGGCATCCAAACAAGCAACTGGGTATGTGAATCACCAAAAACCAGAGGAATTAATTGATCTGCTAATGTGCAAATGATTTAGAAGAGAATAACTGGACCTGTGAACGTCTGAAAGGAGGCTGGAAACCCTGCAGAGCTATACAGCTATACATGCATATAAAACATGGGCATGGAAATTCAGATCTGTATTCAAACTTGACAAAACTGATAAATAATAGATTCTGTTAACTGAACCTAGGCTAGAGAAATAACCACCCTCATTACACACTCCTGAATTGAAGTTCTCCTTGCAAATCACAAAGCCTTGGCCCTGTCTGACTTTTCCTTGCCATGGGAGTTGATACCTCCACATCTCACCTTTAATTCTTTCTGTCAGTATTCAGTGTCATGGACTGTACTTCTTTATATTCATGTCAAAGAGGGACTGGAGGAAAAAATGGGGAAAGCTTTGGTATCAGCTTTCATTGTCCTACCTGAAATACCAGTTCAGATAAACAAGAATAACAAAATATTCGTACCAGGTGTGCAAAAACTGAAACTTCCAAACCTTTTTTTTTTTTTTGCTTTAATTTATTTCTTTTAATTCTGATGCACAGAAAGCTCCTTATTCTATCTGTTTTTTAATTTACTTCCATTTCACAAATGGCCATTCTCTGCTCTACTGTACATGAGATTTTTCTCAGTGATGTGTTTAATTTCTGTGCCCAAAACCTTCTCCAAGGACATTTCTAGTGAGTGTTGTTTCTTTCCAGAATTTTGAAGAGCCTGCCAGAACCAAGTCTTTGCTCTTGAGGGATAAGACTTGGGAAAGGCTGGCCCATCTGAGGTGTTTAGTAAACCACAAGAGATCCCTGGTGCCCTGTTCCCCTCCCCAGAGCTTGTAGCTGCACCGTCTCACCAGCCCTGCCTGCTCCATGCCCTGTGCTGTGTCCCTGCTGTCTGCTGGCCCTACAGAAGAGTCTGGATCACCAGTGTACAGCTGGCACCTTGATACCAGGGTTTGGTATCTAAACCTGAGATTACCATCAGAATAATCCTGCCTCAGGTAAGGATGCCCAGACAGCCTGAAGCTGACCTGGTTAAGAGATCCTGACCATCCACCAGAAGCATTGCCACTCTATGTGGCAAGCAGTGATGGTTTTGTACAGCATTCCATGATACTCAGTGGTGAGTATCATGTTGGCTACTGTCAGTAGATTTTGGCTCTAAGACATGGAGTGCTACAATGACCTAGTCAACAGGAGCTCAGGTTTCAGATGTGAGGTAATGTGGTGCCTATTCTCCTCGTCAGGCAGGAGAAGAGACATTAAGTGTGGTTTGATTAGACTTTCATTAAATTGTCCAGGAAAAGTGTATCCACCTTACAGAGTAAAAAAAATTTTCTCTCCTTAATCATTTGCAGAGCCAGCCTGGACTCAAAATCATTGCTGGGACCTTTGGCCTCCCTTGGTGATAGGACGAAGACCTAAATAAAGGTCTAAATAAAGACCTGATAAAAAGGAACGTAATTTCCCCCAAGAAACTAAACATTTTACCAAGTGCCTCTTTTCTTTAGTCTCTCCAGAGGCCTTTTCCTGTGTTCATTTCCATCTCTGATTTATTAAAGAACCATGCCTTCTATGGATGGGTAGATGCATTGAACTCCTTCAAAATTATGAGAATTTGAATTTAACATCTTGACACGTCCACTATGTCCTTCACCTAAGGGAGAAAGGAAAAAAAATTAAAGACATGGATCCAGTTTGTTCCTGCTGGTGAGACAAAGTGCTTTGGCAGACAAACTGCAAGAGAATGTTGCTTTTTTCAGGCCTTTGAGGAATAGTGGAGATTTTGAAGCTGAATGGGTTTAAGGAATACTTAGTGATGGAATACCATTTGCTAAAGGGAGAAGCCAACCAAAATGTAGTTGGTTTTCAAATGACACTTGTTATTACTTAGATAAACAAAGCATAAATTTGGGTAGAGCTTCCATAAAGAAAAAATAAAATCATGACCATTTGTAAACCAGTAGTTCACACATTTTTGGTCTCTTTTTCATGAATTGATAACATGACATGCTTATGGAAATAGTGAAATAAAGGGCAGGATTTTTTAGGAGTACAAAAAAGATCAGCATTTATTGCAGCAGATTTACAGCTAATTTTTGTAGTACTACTGACACATCCTATCAAATTTATAGGTTTTCAAATATTATATTACTAGATTTTTGAATCTTATTAGTGGGTTTGCATGCATTGTATTATTAAATTTTTTGTTTTCTAATATGATATGAGAAATTGTTATGATATAAATCTTTCCAATAATATCTGCAATTTTATATCCTCATATCATGCTCCTGTTGTATCACAACCAGTAATAAGATATATGTATTATTTTTAGTATTGATTTTTCACTGCAAAATTATCAGGTTCCCATAGTATTTATTCATTCTAATTGCCCCTAAGACTGCACTAAGTTAGTAGGGTGCTTATTTTGAAATGCAGAGGGAAGGGGAGGAATATTTTATCAATTTACAGAGAGTTTATAAGACTGGAAATTCTGGAGTCATCGCAACAGCTTAGGGCAAAATCCTACTGTTATGCAATATGGTTGTTGAGGAGGGGGAGCGGAGGGAAGCTGGCAGCAGAACCAGTCTACTTGTGCAGAACTGGGTAGAACAAGGCAGCTGGGCAGAGAAAACGTTCAGGGAAGGTGCCCTGGGGTACCCTGGTGCTCTGCATGCTGCCCAGTGCCCAGCAGGCTGTGGCTGCTCTTGGTCTCAGAGGTGCTGGGTGGAAGAGCAGCAGGTCCCAAAGGAGGCAGCAGGCTGTGGGTGCAAGGAGGGCCCTGCTCCACCCCTGCCCTGTGTCCCAGCACCCAGATGTATATAAAGCTATGGATTACTAATGGGAACAGCTAAAGAGAACATCTTCTGACACTTCTGTGTGTTTGGTTGGTGCAAATATCCATGGGTGAAGATAAATCAACATTTTAGAAGTGAGTTTATATGTTGTCTTTAAATCACATTCAACTGACTATGGATTTCCTCAGGAGATACTGTTTATTCTTATTCTTACAGAAATTTTCTAACTTTCACTTATTTTCACTTTTAATTATCTCATACCACTGTTGTAGTGGGTTGACCCTGTCTGGATGCCAGACACTCACCAAAGCCTCTCTATCATTCCCCTCTGCAGCTGGACAGGGGAGACAAAATATAAGAAGCATTCATGAGTTGAGATAAGGAGACAGATCACTCTGTTTGTGATATTGTCACGGGCAAAATAGACTCAAATTAGAGATATTAATTTAATTTATTGCAAACAAAATCAAAGCATGATAATGAAAAAATAAAGTAGGACCTTAAAAACACCTTCTCCCCACACCTCCCTTGTTCCCTGCTCTACTTCCTCCCCTCTGGCAGCCCATGGAATGGGGGCTGTGGTCAGTTCATCACACATTGCTTCTGCTGCTGCCCAGGGACAGGAGTCCTTCCCTGCTCCAACATGGGGTCTCTCCCATGGGACACAGCTCTCCACAAACTGCTGCAACATGGATCACTCTTCAGTAGGGTGCAGTCCTTCGAGCACAGGCTGCTCCAGTGTGGGCCCTCACAGGGTCACAAATACTACCAGGAAACCTCCTCCAGTGGGCTCCTATCTCCACAAGTCTGCAGGTCTGGTTCAGGAGCCTGCTCCAGCACAGGCCACCCAGAGGGTCACAGCCTTTTCTCAGGCATCCACCTGCTCCACCATGGGTATCCTCCAGGGAGGATGCAGGTGGATCTCTGCATCCCATGGACCTCCACGGGCTGCGGGGGAAGCCCATTCCAGCACCTACAGCCCTTCCTCCCACTCCTCCACTGACCTTGGTGTCTGCAGAGTTGCTCCTCTCACGTATTCTCACTCTGGTATTGTCTGGCCACAATTACATCTGCCCAATACCTTTTTTTCTTTCTTCTTAAATATGTTATCACAGAGGTGTTGTCACCATTTGTGATGGGACCAGCCCTGGCCAGCAGCCCATCTATCCTGAACCAGCTGGCATTGGTTCTGCTGGACATGGGGGAAGCTTCCAGCAGCTTCTCACCAAAGCCACTCTTGCAGCCCCCCTGCTTTCAAAAACCTGGCTATGCAAACCAAATTGTACTGAATATTTATGTTCTGGGGACCTTGGGTGAACTTTGACAAAAGACTTTAGACTGAGTTTCTTTCCCTTCTGCATAAGTGTGAGAATATGCCCTACTGTCCAGATCCACAAGCACACTGAAGTGTAGAACGTGGTGAAGAATCCTGGAGTCTGCAAAGTGAAAGAACTCAAAGTAAACTATGTCCCTATGAAAAGATAACACTTTACCCAGAAATTCATCTTTTTAAATTACTAAATAATTTCAAACAGTTTCAAAATTTAATAGAAACAATATGATGTGGTTCTTGATGTTGGCTTCTACAATTAGTGTGTTATTAATTAAACTCTCAACTAATATAATTACTTGACTGTTGGAACTTCTCTTTGTATTTAAAATACATGCAGACTCTGGCTCCAATTATAAATAGACCATAATTCTAAAGGCTTAAAACTGAAAATTAAATTATTCAGAAACAAATTGTTAAACTTAGGCTATATTTCTAAGAAACTATCTCTGCACATTTTAGTTTTATTGCATATACTATATCAAATCATCCTTTTTCATCAGCAGATTTTTTTGCAGTGTTCACATGCATCTCTCTATTAACACATGTGCATGCACACACACGTGTGCTTGCACACTCCTACAATTAAATATAATTTCCTGAGCAATGATCTCTTCACGTGTCTAAGCAGGGATAAGTTGGTCTGAGATAGAACTATCTCCTTTTTGACAAGCTGTCCCACAGAACTCTGATTAGCCACATGACACTTCAGAGGAGCTCCAATGCTTCTGCTTTCATTGAACCACCAGTAAAATTTCTAAAGTCCCAATGGACTTTGCAGAAGGTTCATGTTTTGGCAACAAGGGATGTTTTTGTAACTCTCAAAAATCAGGTTGTTTTCTTGTATGAATCAGCAGTTACTATGAGACTCACTGCTCCTTTATCCACGTCCAGTAAAATCAATTTATGAAAGTGTTTTGCCATGCTTACCCTCTACTAATGACCAGACTTAACATCTGTTATGATCAGTGGAGAGGCTCCCAGGGACTGAAAAAAATTTGGGTTTAAGAGCTCTGTTTAAAGACTTTACATTGTGAAGTCATTTGTCAGTGATCTGGAATCGCTGAATTAAAAGTGACCAAAGAGATTGGTGCTGTCCAGAAACAAGTGATACTGGATTATAAACTTGGCAGACTTTTTTGAGAACATTTGTTCAATCAGCTATAAAGTTATGCCAACCAGATCTATATAGAAAAATTTAATACAGAACATTTTGTTAGAAAAAGAGGATTCAAGGCAAGTGACTTTTTTTACCCTCAAAGTGACATGAACATGATTAGGTTTCCTGTAAAATGAGAAAATGTTTAAATAAATTATTTTTAGACTTTAAGGCAGATGCTACTTAGTACTGATTGAAACATTCTGCATCATCCCAAATTACAACTTTGCATTTTGTTACAAAAACAATGAATAAATGAAAAGCAATAGAACATTTTAACCAATGCCACATTATAATCTGTCAGCAGATTATGTATGACTATTTTTGGCATGTGTTGATATAATATAAGAAACTACAAAATTAAAAAATTATCTTTTAAAAAAACCAAAAAACTCAAAAGTTTCCAAACAAAAACAGTTTTTTTTAAAAAGTCATTTTTCAAATTCTATTTTTTAAGAATAAGAAGAAAAAAATTGTTATTTTCCCATAGGTCAGAAATTTATCATTTTGGCCAGATTAGGCATTTTAATTTTGGAATTTATATAGCTGAATATTTTCATGCTTGATATTTGAAGATGCCAGAGAGGAGTTATGAAGAATGCTACCTCAATCTACTACTGGTGTCTTATGATTGTGTTTTCAGGAAAAAAAAAAAGGAAAAAATTAAAAAAAAAAGATTAATTTAAAGCATATTTTAGAAGTAAGGAAATTTAACAACAGTCTCCCACTTGAAGGGAGAGCATAAACTAACAGCAAATCTTTATCAAGGTAAGGAACAAGTCTACTGCTATGAGCTGAAGTGCTGAAACCACTGAGGGGGAGTATGTTAGCATCTGTGGATATTATTTTTCTGTCTCCACCATCAAAAAGATATCTACTTAACTGGGTTGCCAATACAAAGCCAAGCAGCCATGAGCCAGCTGTACACAGCTGCATGCATTCCTCCTGCAGAGCCATCTGCAGATTTTGCCTCAAATCCTGTGTTGGCTCCAAAGGTTTTGGTGCCCTTGGGGAACTGGGGAATTTCTGTGCCTCCAAGCACAAGTTTACTTATTCAGGCACAAAACACTGTTCTGTCACCAAAATATTTCTGCCTTCCATGCCTTCCTGTCTTACAAACATTAATTGATTTTCTTCAGTGGTGTTGTTTTGTTGGGTTTTGTTTTTTTTTTTCATTGAAAATCCCAAGCAATTTATGAGTATGCATAGCTTCTATTCTCTCATTTGTCACCTTCCCAATGCTGCTTATATTTTGGAGAATGTGTGTTGTCAGATACAAGAGTTCTGGGTCAAAAGCTTTCCACTTCTCACTCACTTGGAAACAAGAGTCTTACCCATTTATGCTGATTTTATCATTTTGGATAGAGTTTTCAAAAGTGCCCTCCCTCCAACTTTTTTGCAGGAGATGCTAATGCGGCTCCTCAAAATAACAGTTCTGTCACCTAGGATGACAAATCTTCACCCACCATGAGACATGTTGATAACAATAACAACATCCCATTGACTACATCATAAATGTCCTGTAAATTTGCCATGGACTTGCCATCTAAGATAGAAGAATCCACTCACCTGCCTTTTGCTGTAAGAGCAATGGCTATGAATTTAATCCTCTGATCTTGGAAAGGAACTGTAGGAAGGACTTCCAAAGATCATATAGCCTTTCCTCATCTCTCCAGGCAGGATCAATAACTTTATATCATCTCATAGATAGAACAGAGATAGGATCATTAACTTCCATTATTCTTAAACATCTTAAAGGACTTTTTGTGAACTGCGTTGTAGGCAGGCAAACCTGCTAAGAATTAGTACAGCTCTCAGTTTCAAAAAAAATGTTATCAATTGGATGTAATATTGTTCCATGTTTGTACACAAGAAGTTTTACACAAAGAATAACAGAAAATTTAAGGAGTATTTTCTCCACACATAGATAAATTTCACAGTTTTTCATTCTAAGTATTTATAGGGATTAAGCGGTTTTGAGAGCATAGCTGACAAATATTTTTCTGAAGTACATTTAAAAATATTCATAATGATTAGGGAATAAATAGATGTATTTCTAACATTCATTGGTCCCTGGATCAACAACTCACCAGGGAAAAGAGCAGAGAAACATGAAAGCTTATTCAAGAAAGTTGCAGGGGGAGAGAAAAAAAACCTTAATGAATATCTAGTGCAGTTGAAGATGTTACAAGGATAAAAATCACCTAATTAAAAGATAATCTCTCTTACTTTGTAGTATTGGAGCAATAAATGACTGCAGAGATTGAGTAATCAACAAAGCTAAAATGGTTTCTTTAAACAATCTTCAAACTTGTTTAGCATGCTTGTGACAACACAAGGAAGATTACTCCAAACTCTCTGGTGATGTAAATAAAAACAACTCCATTGATGTTGTTTGGAATGGCACCCTGTATGTCAGCACATATCTTAACCTAGTTTTCTTTACTCCCTTTTGAGGGAACTTACTTATTTTGCAATGCCATCCTGGTGATTGCATGCTGGATATTCGAGAGCCTGGTGGAGGAGGAGCTGAAGTGGTGCAGTTATCAGGTACTGAATGAAATTCCAGCCCCACAACTCCATAGTGAAACTTCAGAGACCAGATTCCTCACATCAGATGCACAGGATTCATTGGCCTCTTTGTGAAGGGATGGAGCTCATACCTGTGTGCTTACAGAGACACTTCTAAATTAATAACAGAGGCTTGATTTTCCAGCAGGGAGCACTCACACCTCCAATTAAAATACCAAATATCTGTGAAAATTTGAAAAGCATTTATGTCATTATTTTAAGAAATTTCTTCAAGGAATCCAGAAATCAAAATGCTGACCTCTGCCTTCCTGAGTCAAATGGTTGTTACATACTGGTGGGAAATAATGGTATTATACAGAAAATACCTTATCTTCAGAGGTAAAAAAGCCCAGAAACCAGTGGGTTTCCATCTTTCATTTCTTAATTGAGGTGGGCGTATGCTAAAACATTAAATATCCCTTCAACCAGTTCTCTGAATTCAAAATTTGGAGGTTCAGTCTGCCTCGTTACCATAGAATTCAGCATTGCATATTTTTTCCTTTATTTTCCTAACTAATCTAGACTTCTTTGCTCATCAAGGACTTGAAGTCACTTAATTATCCTGTGTTTTACTCTGGGTGTAGACTTATTGACATTTTACTGGCCATAGGTAGTGCTGCCATATTTGTCCTATAGATGATTAGAGATTATTCTATCAGATTGCCATATCCTATTTTTATAAAGGGTCCTTTTTTAAATCATCTACACTATACAAGGAGATAGTCTTTGATTTAAATGCTAAAAAAATGACATGGTTTAAACAAACAAAAAACTGTCGATATAAAAAGTTCATAAAGATGAAAGTTCAGAGACTAAAACTCTGTTTGTGAGCCAGAGAGTGGGAAGGCAAAACTCGTATTCTGTCTCCTGTTCAGTGTGTATTTACTTTAAATCTAACTTCAAGGTAGAAACTAAAGTCTCCTGGAAAGAGTAAAGAAAATATCTCTGTGTACTGCTTTCCAATTGAGTTTCCTTTAAGCAGGCACTGCTACAGGTGCCAACAGTGTGTGTAACTCATGTTGAATAAGGTCTGTGTGAGCCTTAGCTGCGATCAGCAAATTCATTTAAGCACTCAGGTTAATATTAAGCTCAGTCATTAGCAGAGGAAAATGCACTCCCAGAGACTCATTTCTTTGAACAAATGAGTTATGCAAGTAAATAGCATTTCAGCTATTTATATTATTCTATAAATTGCATCTTGGCTACACCTTTTGCATGGAAATGGGAGTACATAAGGAAAGATTTACCACTGTGTTTTATATTAATTGAACACTTTCTGGTAATTATAGACATCAGGATGTTCCCATGGAAACAATGGAAGAATCAATATGTTGGAATATGTCATAATAGGGATGTAGAACCATAAATATGGTAAAAATCACAACCAAGTTCCTTACTTGGTGTTCCTTTATTCCAAGTATGGTCTTTAACTTTTTTGGAGTATTATTTTCACCTGAAATATCTCAGGCTTAACAAGAAGACAGTGTGTTGGAGATAAGCCCTATAAAAACAGTAAGTTATGCCTTAAGTTACTTTTCAGTTACAGTTTGGATTTACCAATCAATACAAATAATTCCTTTGAGATTCCTAGCACTCACGCTGACTTCTTAAAACACATTCCAAACTCTAAGCACTCTCACAGTTAAAAAAAAATTACTTGAGTGCATTATTCAACAAATTTTCTAGCATGATATTCTTAAACTTCACCTCAAAGAAGCAAAAAGGAAAAAATGAGAGAAGGCACAAGATTCCTGTTGCTTACACTTGCAGGTGACAGAACAAGAATTCATGGACTTCTTGTGGAATGAGGTGAGAAAGCAGTGACCACAACACTGAGATTTCCCAACAGAAATCATTCCAAGAAACTTAAAGCCCTCCCACCTGACTTTAAGATTTTTTTGTTATTTTTTGGTGGAGGTTCTTATTTATGAAGAAGTTGAAACACCTGATATAACTTATGAATTTTTTTTCCTTAAATTTCCTCAGGTATTAAGAAAATATTAGGCAAGCACAGAGCTTTTTGTTTTTTTCTTTAACTTAGTGGAGCAGTAACCTGGCTCACTGGATTTAGATAATCTGAAGATATAAAAGAAAAGCCTGAGATTGGAAACTGAGGCACAGTCAAACCCTAGGAAAAAACTTGAGTTAAACCATATGCTTTTCTTACAGTTAAAGTCTCAGTGCAAAAGGGAAGTTCCCATTTATAAACACATGGCTTTTAAGCAAGTAAAGAATGGGATAGCATGTGCACCAAACAGCAATTTAATTAAAAGGATACTCTTTAGCATTTTAAAATACAGAAGCAAACTTTTGAAGGGGTACAACTGCCAAAACAAACAAATGAAAGGAACCATAAACCTGGCAGTGAATCAATGAATTATTTCCTGCAAAAATGTGATAATTCTTTTGTTGTGTGCAGTGTTATCTTTAAGTATCAACAACAGTGAATGCTATTACAGATGCAAAAGCTAGGCATGGTGGGCTGCCTATGGGAATATGATCAGATCAGAAGGTTGAAGCTAGTCCATACTAATGACAGTTATTTAAACAACCTTGTGTGAGCTTATTCTTTTAAATTAGCTTTTGACCACAGTCAGATGAAGACCAAAGTTTCTGGTAGAGCTTAATTTTGTTAAGATGGATATGGACAGACAAAGAAAAAGGAAAGAAAACTGACAGTTTCCCTTGGAAATTGTGAAATCTGCAAAGCATGTGACTGAGAGGCCCAGAAGAATAATTCAGGTATACCTGGTCTTGTGGCCAATGTACCTTGTGGCCACTTGACCAAACGGCCCTGGACATAATCATGTCCCTGATGGATTCTCTTTCAATATTCCTACTGAGGATAAAAGAGTTATGATTTCACCCTACTCGTGAATGTTAGCTGTCTGGAAATAAATAGCTTTCTGCATAAGTTTTATGTTTGTTTTTCTTTGAAGGAAGCATTATTTTTTTTGAGTAGCATTAACAAACACAAGGGCAGTAAGTTTCAGTAGTTTGAAAACTTTGACTCTTGCTACATATTCTACTTAGAAATACAAACTCCTGCAGACCTTTCCAACAAGTCCTCTAATCCCTCTGCTCCCTCCACTGGCTTCCCACAGAACTCTGCATTCGTCTGAAGGTCTTTATTCACAAAGCCTTGGATCATATTATTAAAAGATCAATGAAATAGCAGTTCCTGGACTGCCCTTGGCAACTTCATGCCCCTGGCTGACGGGGTTTCTCCACGAGGAAAATGTGCAGTTGTCATTTCTATAGAGAAGGGAACTTCATACAAAACTAATGCAAACAGAGCCAAACGAGCCTCAGTTCACCATCTTCTCTTCCTCATTAACCTCACCTTTTGTAATGCATGTGCACACACACACACACATACACACATCCACAGAAATCTTTCTGTGGATTGAAGTTTAGCAAATATAAAACAAGGCACTCAACTTTAGAAACTCATCTGTCCAGAAGAAGCGGTATATGCTGCAGTATTTTCCTTTTACACTCTATTACAAAACACACAGTATAATGCAAGTTGGTAATAAATATGGCATGAGAGCCTGCACAGAAGAAAGTAAAGGAAGACCAGGTGAAAAGAGATCAGTCAGCTGGTCTGCTCCAGTGAAAAGTCCAAATAAAGATGAACAAGTATTTTTACAGTAGGCCCAATCCTGACTACAGTGAAGTAAATATTTCCAACTCAGAATCCTTCCTGAAAGAAACATCTTGGATGCCCTTCATCTTCCAAGATTGTGTACAACAGTCAGTAATCAAGCATATTCTGTCTGCTATTGAGAAGAGGTTTTAGCAGACAACTCCACACAGAAAAGGTTAAGCTTTGTGGATAAAACCAGGTTTGCTGTACCAAACAATAGGATCAGACCCTGGCATACAAAATGAGCATCCAAATTGTTGACCAGGGTAAATATTCTACCTTGTCTCAATGGAAACTAGCAGTGCTGTGAGCTTCAGGGGCCACTGGTTCTAATTGAGCTTGTCTCAATAGTTTCCTCCTCCTTGTAAGCAGCTGGACAAAAGGAGAATTAATGCCTAAATCCATCTGTATTAGTTCAGTATTGGGAAGGGCAGTTTCCATAAAGCCATGGGACAGACCTTTGGGAGTAGGCAGGATGCTATAACAGACAGTGTGCTGAAGGTAAGACACAGAGACCTGGAGTCAGAAAAGGAGTTGGTTTTGTGGCTACAGGCCTGAATGAAGTCATGTCTTAGCTGAAAAGTTTATGTGCAGCCTTGCTGTTTTTGCCATCTCCACTTAAAGTGAAAAGAATTGGTATACTTACTGTGTTCTAATAACTAATAGTTAAGGCTTCACCCGTGGTCCATGCTTATATGGCCCAAATCTCATGTAGATTTTGACGTAGGCTTGATTTGGCACATTTAAAACATCTCGTTCAATTCAAGGGTTTGATTGACAGTGCCTGGAGCTCAAAGCATCTGTGTGTCTGTAAGGACTTGGTGCAGCACATTCTCAGGACAAGAGCTGCCCCTCCCACCATGCTTGGACAGCACCTAGCCCAGGGAGTCATGCCATTACAGTGGAATTAAAGCAATGATGTGCAACACCAGGAATTGCTCTGAGTTTGCCTTCCAGTAAGAAACTGACCCCATCTCAAGTTCCCAGCATTATCATAGAGCAATGGAATGGGATTATTGTTTCCTCTAATTTGAAAATTGATGGTAAGACCCAAATGCCCCTACTCAAACTCATTTTGATAGGTACTGCATGGCAAAGAATAATTTTCATTTCTTCTCCAAACAATTAATCATCGCTGTTGGTGGCATAGGCACTAACCACTACCATCAGCTGAAAAGTTTATTATGGATTGCTTCTTGAAATAAAACATAACTTTTATTGGAAGTTTAAAGATAAATAAAAACAGCTGAAGGGAAAATACTATTAAATACTCTGATGAGCCCCATGATGTTCCACTTAAATAAAATTCCTCTTGCCTCATTTTAAGGGCTCTTGTCTGCTGTGTTAAAGTTAGCATTTCTTTCATGTGGGACAAGTGAAGCTGAAAAGGGAATTTACTTAAAACTGTGTCTGAAATTGCAGCTTACAGGAGCTTATGGTCAGTGCAGTTCCAGGAATCCTTCAGTCTCTCTGTAATGGATGGTCCTTCAACTTATGCTTCTCCTATTACTTTTATGTAGCTTTCTAATTAGACATTTTAGCTGTTTGCTTTCTGTGGACAGACAGAAAGCCAAATATTCATAGTCCTCTCATCTTTGAAAGTGACACTGCTCCATTGTGAGGACTGGGTTTAAATTATTAACAGAAGATAAGCTCACATACTCAAATAAAGGTTGGCTGAGACCAGCAGTGGGATAAGAGCACAAGAAACAGCTCATGCCAGAATACCCCACATTTTCTGCACCCTGCAATGGGGTCACATTTCTGCCTGCAAGAACAGCTACTTGGAATTGAGGAATCACCCAGAGAGGCCAGAAACAAAGAAACTCGAATGAAGCTATTTGGCAGGAGCACACAAATGGGGAGAGAATTTACAGGGTACAGATCACATCTCATCATGTAATGCATCCAGTGTTATAAAAGGTTCAGTTTTCCTGTTTTTTGAAGATACCCTGAAGACCAGTTTTGCCTTTTTATGCGGAGAGCAAGCCCAAGAGATCAACTTCTGGCATGGCCAAAGTGCACAGGCTGGAGCATCTGTGACCCTGCAGGCAGAATCAACAGCTGTGTCCAACCTGGTGGGGTTGAGCAGAGGATGGGATGCAGAGCATGCCACACTTACAGCTCACTTGATGTGTCCCTCCAGGAAAAATTTAAACCACCTCTCAGGAAGGGCAATTATACCTCACAGTGAAATGTACTAGAAGCCCAAAGGATAATGAAGTTGTGCATCTCCTCACTTCCCACTCAAGGGAAAAACCTCACCCTGAGCCTTGGAGGATGTTCAAATTTCAGAAGCTGCCCTGAATCTCAGAGTAATTAATAGCTTCAACTGGAAGAAAGTTTTTTTTTTGATCTCAGAACACTGCCTCTATGCATTTTCTCTATAAAGACAAAATTGAAGTTAGTTTGTTAAAACCAGCATAGATTTTTGTCATCTTTCTTTGTATGATGGTGTGTTTAAAAGAACTCAGGTAAATTTCATGTCTGTATGGAATATTTACTGCTTCATAAAGGACTGATTACACTTGTCAATAAGAAGCTAAGACTCCTTCAGGCTGTCTGCAGTTCCCAGGTGGGTGGGGAACTGCAGTTTGCACCGATGTCCTGATGAGTGAAAAACACAGCCTGGATCCATGTTGTTTAAAAGAGTTCCCAGACTTGGGTTGTCTTCTTCACAAAGTAGCTGTGCTAATATTTCACAGCTCCTTGCTCTCTTTTGGTGCAGGCTGCAGAAACTGGGGGGTACTGAAGCATCTGACCATGCTAGTAGGATTCAGAAATTTGGGTGACAGCTGAGAAATGGGATGGCTGGCTGAAATGCAATTTCTTGGATAGTCTTTGGATAGTTTGTTGTGTTTCTCCTATTTCTATTAGTCTTCTTCTGGGAAGTCCAGCTACATGACCTTCCCAAGCAGCATTAACTGGATTTCTTGGGAAGAAATAAGTAGAAAGAACAGAGAGCAGACACTTAAAAAAAAATCCCAACATAAAAATAAATAAACACCTCTCCCCCACAGAAACCAAAAATTAAAACAAAAAATAAAAAAAATCCAAAACTAAAAACTAAAATCACTCTTTGTTTTTTTTTTATTTAAGTCATAATTAATTTGTCAGTAATTCTTCTGAATTATTTTCTTTATGTTTCCAATTTTGGATATTGAGGATTTACTGGAAAATTTCTATGAATTTGTTTATCATTACTGTGATACCTTGGTTACTACAAATAATGACATTAATAATTTGATGCTGAATCCTTTCACCAACTTCTGCTACTCAAATTTCACTTTAAGGGGAATTCTAGGTTACCACTTTAGCATTTTTTAAAAGAATAAATAAGTGAATAAAACTGAAGATAAACGAATCTGTAATAGAAAAACCATCAAAATAAACACAAACATTTCAGGGCTGGATTTTTCTTGTTTTAATTTATAGCTCCCATTATGCTCCCAAACATTATTGAGACTTTTTCCCTGAAGATGGTCTGTGTTCAACTTTCAGAAAACATATATTTTTCTTATAAACTAAAAATTGCTGTTAAATTTCCTATAAAGTCAGTGCAAAAATGAAACTTTCAAGTTTTACAAATCTTCACCATTATTTCCCCAAAGCATTAATTTTTACAAATATTTTATTGGATCTTATATTACACACCTCAATTTCTGTTTTTTTTAATACAGTGCCTTGAAGCTCAGATTTTTTTTAAGGGGCTTCTATCCATGAATAATGGCAGCAATTTAAAGCCTCTTCTGTAGGGATTAAATTTCAAAGCCATTGAAATCATATAGGAAATGCCAGTACACTTTGTAGGGAAGTGGGGAGGGGGTTACTATAAGGCTGGTAAGGAACTTGAGTGAAATCTCAGTTTTATTGTAAAGGGTGCAGGCTTTCCCCTGAAATTCTAGATTCCAGAAGTCTAATCACTATCATTGTCTTTATGTACAAGGAGATGAGTTTAACTTTCTGATAAAACTATCACAATATAAAGATTTATTTAAAAAGCATATTTGCCACCATATATCCATAGGGAAAGGAGTTTGCAAGTTGTTTCTTCTCCTAACTGTGACACCAAAGAACAATAACACTCTTCTCAAAACCCTAAAAAGTTGTCAGTGAAAGAGTAGCACCACGGCTCTACCATAAAAAAAAATTAGTATGGAAAGAAGCAATGTAAAATGTCTCTGACTAGAAATGGAAGATATACTTTTGTTATGCATTGAGAAACACAGGAGTGAGGCTCCTGAAGGACATGGGTTTCAACAGACTTCAGTGAGAGTGAGAAGAGCATGAATAAAGAGTTCAAGACTGGGCCTTGCTCTCTGAAGGAAGAGAGCAGTACAAATGTGTGTCCCCATTAGATGCACTGTACACAAAGAGAGGAGTAAGAGTTATAAGAGTAGCCTGCTCTCCTCCTCTCTCAGCTGTGGGATCAGAGAGGTCAGAGCCTCCCTGTTTGCTGTGAACAATGCCTTGGAGCAGCAGTCAGGAATCTGTCACTCCAGAGCCACATGCTGCTCTTTGGAAGCAAAATCTTTCCAGCCTCTGGCATCAGAGCACTTGGGAAAGAATTGGAGTGGGGGTGGGAGTGGGTAAGCAGGAAAAAAAGAAAAAAAACCCAAAAACCAACAAACTAAAAGGACATAAAAAGACAGAAAGAAAGGGAGAAGAGCAGTCACCATCTTTGGTAGTGATTCATTACATTTCTTCTTTGGTACCATCTTCTATAGAAACTGGAGTTCCTCAGAATAGAGCTAATAACCAAGTGGAACTGATCACAAGCAACATTTTGTTCCTCTGCCTGAAGTGCACATGTTTTCAATTCACTTGATAGCTGTGATTGATGCCACCAAAGAAACATGCTCAGAATACTGTCCTTAAAATAATAATCACTTGGTAGCAAAACGCATTTTCATAGCTGGTTCTTCAGAACAAGTCAAGTAAATGGTAAGTTTCAACACTGTTTTTAGCTGTGAACTCCTTAAGACCACTGAGACACTCTCAGAAGTTGAGAGAAGAGAATGGACAAGAAAAAGGCCAGAGAAAAGGCCAGAGTGAAGTAGCTTTAAGACACCTTCAAGCCATTCATCACACTGTAAGCGAGATCCCAGCCAGGTGCTTTTACAAAAGCCCAGTTCCTGCCTTTATTTCTGAGGGTGTATGGCCTTATTCAATGGATTTATGTAGTTTAAAGAAGAGCAGAAATGGCTCCCAAAGAGACTGAACTGTGCACAGACCTTCTTGCTAGTGGCAGCGAGCCAGTCACAGTGCACAGAGAGAGGTGTTATTTACCATATTTGAATCCTGATTTGGTTTCCGGCACTCACTTCATCCAAAGTTTGGGGGGTGGTCGGGTGCTAATTGTTGGTGCCAGCTGATTTCAAAGAAATTTAAAAAAATGGCTAGACAGACATTTGGCAACAAAGGTCGTTGACTTTCGGCTGCCTTAAAGAGTGATGCATCTGCTTTGTTTGACTGCCAATAGATAAGGTGCATATGAAATTCCCCTTGTAAATTAGCAAGATAAAAGTGATTCTTGGCTCCTTGGATTGATCCTTTTTCCAGTGTTTTAATCATGTTGAAGGCACACCCCTATTTTGAAGTTGGTAGAGAGCTGTGCTGCCCAGGGAAAAGCCCCAGGAATAATTCCTACCTCTTCCTTCCTGGGCGAGAGTCCAGGCTGCTCTCTTCTATCTGCTTCCTGCAGTTTGTCCGTGGAGTATCCGGTAGTCCAAAGGCAGACAGATTAAGCAGTTTTTGCATGGTTGGAAACGCAGGGATTTTTATTCTCATCAGGATTCACTTTTTATCATCCTTTACCCCACGAAGACCACTATCTGCCCCACATCCTAACAATATGTCAGACCACGTTCTGGTCATAAGACAGCTGAAAGTGTCATTTGTTTAACTAATGTGAGGACTGTAATGCGAAAATACAATCCATACTTACTGTACACTCTCAGGAAAGGGAGCATTGCAAAGTACAGTCTGAAGTGGATAGAGAACTATATACAGCATATAAAGCCAAATTTATCTGAAGATGTCCTTAATTTGCCAACACTATTTGGCACACTTGATTCTAAGCTAAGATGACTAGAACTCCCAGTTAAAAAAATGATTTGCAATTGAAATATGAGAAAATAGTTTTTTTAATGCCAAGGAAAGTGGTCTGCTAACATTATTTATTTCAGGTCTGAAGTTTCTCATGAATGAAAGAAAGAAAGAAAGAGAGAGAGAGAGAAAGAGAGAAAGAGTGAAAGAGAGAAAGGGAGAGAGAAAGAAAGAGAAAGAGAGAGAGAGAGAAAGAAAGAAAGAGAAAGAAAGAGAGAGGGAAAGAAAAAGAGAGAAAGAGAGAAAGAGAGAGAGATAGAGAGAGAAAAAGAAAGAAAGAAAGAAAGAAAGAAAGAAAGAAAGAAAGAAAGAAAGAAAGAAAGAAAGAAAGAAAGAAAGAAAGAAAGAAAGAAAGAAAGAAAGAAAGAAAGAAAGAAAGAAAGAAAGAAAGAAAGAAAGAAAGAAAGAAAGAAAGAAAGAAAGAAAGAAAGAAAGAAAGAAAGAAAGAAAGAAAGAAAGAAAGGAAAGAAAGAGAAAAAGAAAAAGGAGAGGGGGATTTTTTTTTATGTGTTTGCCTTCACGGCTTTGGAGTGCTCACTAATTCCATCTGTCCACAACAGAGCCATCGGAACGGCGAGAAAAAGCATTTCCATATGTGCAAATTAGCATCCAGCCTCTCTTAATCTGTGCAGTGCTCCTCTGAAGTAGATGGCGCGGATGGCTGCCAAACCCACTAATGGCATTCAAATAAAGGACTTTATTTGCTTTAGCTGCCACTTTTCTTTTTCTTTTCTTTTCTTTTTCTTTTTTTTTTTTTTTAAGATAGAGAATGCGTTCCCCCTCTTATTTTATTTTTGTTCTGATATTGTCACTTTGTACTTCAACCATGAAATAAAAAGAAGGCTCTGCGCAGCTCTCTAATGGGATCCGTTTTCTCCTACAGATGCATTCTTTTACTTTCTAATGAAATCTCACCATTATTTATTACACTATAATCAACACCTAAAGTATATTATTCCCACTCCCAGCCAGCTTGTCTTTCCCAAAGAACTTTTTCCTCTTTTCTCTGCTTTCCACCAGCAGAGACAGGGCTGAGATGAGAGACATTTTGCTTGGGATCCTGCCCGTGCTGTGAGTTCATATGAAAAGGAATCTGTTTGTTTGCTTGTTTGCTTGCTCCTCAGATTGTTTTTCAAGGTCTGGCACACACACAGTTGCAGCCGCGGACACTGAGAAGTTCCAGCCGTATCCTATTCAGGGTCGCTGTCCCGACGGGTGCCTCTGCACCCAGCAAGGGCTACCATTTGGAGCATGTTTTGAATTTTGAACCGCTTGATTGAGTTAATGGAAAACAAAGGAAATTATTTAATCCTAAGAAAAATGCAGCCCTTGTAGCAAAAGTATCCCTCTGAATATACTAAATCAGTCTTTACTTTCGCCCGTCAATATTTGTCCTACTTCTGGCAAGGGTTAGGTAACCACACCTGAGGCCTTGTGATCTGAGATCTTGCTGAAAATACTATGGTTGCTAATCCTGACTTGACTAGTGGTGCCAGCAATAAAACCACAGTCTCTAGTGTGTAGCAGACTCCATATGTTAGCCCCCTAGTCTGCTAAGTCACCACGCCAGCCTAAATTTGAAACATTTCTAAAGTGTTATACAATGTTGTAATAATGTTTTTACAAAACAAAGACTGAGTTACTGGAAGCCATATTCATCCAATCAGCATCTTATTGAAAGAGGAATCTTGATGGTAGCAGTGGTGACACAAACTATATATAAAAAAAATTTAAAAATAAAAAATAAAAATTGTGTTGAAGTCTTTAAAAGGGGGCATTGACCTGTTGGGGAATGGAATCTGGAAGAACTACTGTAGAAAAAGAAAGTCTCGGCTGAATGTTATCTCACTTTCCTGTGGAAGAGTGCACCCAAAAAGCCTCAAGCTGAGAATGCAGTAGACTTAATTAAAAAGTTCCTAATTGCTAAAATGCTGCTTATAAAAACAGGAATGGACACTGCTAATTGCATACTGAGCAGTGTCTGCCCAAACAGAAAACCTTCACATGAGCAGAACTCTCTCAAAATACTGTTGCTGCTGCATGTTACTGAGTGTTTCCCATATAGGGGAGAGAAAAAAACCAAAACCCACAAACCAAACTGATTACAGATTGAGTCTGCACCCTGCAACTTATGTCTACATCATGAATGATAATCAGAGGGCACAAATCTAACCTGTTACAAGGTTTCTGTATGATTCCAATCCTACAAATATTTCAGCATGTATTCAAAACTGATGCCTTTAATGATGTTAGTTATGTACTTACATGAGAAGATGATGGAAAAACAATAACTCATGTCATATAAAACTCCATATATGTTACATTATTTTTTTAATGTTTCCAAATCTTTGGAGCACAAAAATCTTGAGTCACAATGTCAGAGATGAAATGAAAAGGTCGCCACACTAAGTACCAAGAAGCTAAATAGACAACATAAATAATTTAAAAAGTTTTATATAACTTTTATATACAATACTAATACTTCTACAAATAAAAGACAAGAATCATTAACTGTGTTTAATATACTTTGGCTGTTTTTCTCCCTGTTTACTCCAAGAATAGGTACTTTGTTCAATAGTTTGTTCACCACAGAAATTGGTGTTCTAGAGGTGTTCTCAAGTATTTCTAGAACACATTCCTTTTTATTTATTTTTCAGTAATACTTGCACCAGAAATTTGATTTTTATTACTCACTTGTACAAGAATACTAATTATTTTAAAGAGTCCAGGACACCATTTTTTTGGGCATTATGCAGAGGTTGACTAGAACTTAGTTTTTGATTTAAGGGGATTACAGTCTTAGATGTCAAGACAAAGAGCTAACAAGCATTGTAAAAGCAATGTTCCAGTAATCAGGACAAAGAAACAATTCCTTGTGATTTCAGTAGTGATTTCACTACTGAGCAATTGAGCACACAATGAAAATACTGAGGATCACTTGAAGTAAATGATGCTTAATTGCAGGGGAAAAATTATCAAATTATCTTACTTGCTATGAATCACTCATTAATCTTTATTTGCATTTCTTATGGAAAAGAACCTTAACTACCTGATCTGCATGTGCAAATAATAATTATTATTAAATAGTGAAAGTAGTGCAATTATTAAATAATGCAACAATATCAATCATTACTCTTATTAATAATAAATTATAATAAGTCTCTTAGAACTGGGCATGGTCCCAAGCTGCAATATGCAAACACAGATTTGAAACATCTGCTTAGACTTGGAGTTGGGGTTCATACCCTATCAGTCACTGAGTCACAGTTCAGAATACAAATTCTTTGGCATTTTGGACTTTAACCTCTCCTTTGCACTTGTTCTTCCCCTGGTCCATTACTAGGTCTGAAATCAAAAATGAGAAACTGCTCAGAAATCACGGAGACTCAAACTCAGTCTCTTTTTTAATCAGTTAAACAATGAGTAATTTGGGTGTAATGACCCTCATTTTACAGTTTTCCTTTTAACTAAGGAAAAGAAGGCTGGGAGAAAAAGCAACGGAAAGTCAGTGACAGAACTGTTCTGAGTCTCAGAATCTCTTACTTCTTTCTGTGCTCTTTTTGCTGATGTAAATTTAGCTGACAACATAAACCAGTAGGAAACTTTATCTTCAGAATAGTTACAAGAAAAGTATTTTGTTTCCAGGAAATAAAGAGCATTCTCATGGCAACAAAATACAAATTCTGACATACTTAATCATATATGCTTTATATGTTATCTTTCTGAAGAATCACAAGATGACATATAAATTTGGTGTAGTTAGATAATGGCATTAACATGTTGCCTGAGTCTGTTCTAAAAGCAAGATCTACACAGGTTTTGAGACTGTAAAAGTACTTTAAAACTATTTGGAAATGTACTTGATTGAAACTGCTTGAAAATATTTTGAAATTTCTGTCTGATTTCAGCAAAATCAGTTGCCTAACTTATCATGTAAATTTGATGGTTAAGTAGTTTTGTTTGATAGGATTGTGACTATTCAGGGCAAGAGTCAATGAAGGGGAGGATTAGTAAGTAGCAGTGTATAACTTCTAATTTTACACATTGAAACATACTTTCTCATGGTGCATTTTCTGCTTTACCAAAACATCCTCTTTTTGACATAACACCCACAAAGTCTGGTGCAGAGACATTTTCTACAGAGCACAAGTCAGATGAAAACAAAACAATGTCAGAACTTCACCTGTGCATGGGTGGAAACACAAGTGGCTTTTCCTGTTTGAAATAAAACTTATTTGTCATAACTTTGGCCTTCCTCCCAAGTGAAACTGATACAAATTTTGTTAGCACTAATGTCTCTGCAGCGTGCACATCCAACTGCACACACATTGACACACACAGACAGTCATGCACAGATGAACAATGGCAACAAGAGAAAAAAAAGAGAAAAAAAAAATTAAAAAATGCAACTCTCATTTTAAATCCAAGTCTCAGACTCCAGTGGAGCTGGGCTAATTTACACCAGCTGAGAATGCTCTTCTATTTATTTTAGAAAAGATGCAATTTTGTCCTAACAAGCAGTTTGCAAGGCCTACTTGATTGATTTAGTTAACTCTGGCTTTATTACAGCTTAATGTGTTCACATCACTATTGTTAAAGTTGTTTCAGCACTTCTATTATTACTGCCTAGTTTTTGGCATTTGAAAGTTTATAATAATAATAACAACAGTATTTTGTACTTTTATAGCATCTTCCTTCTGAGGAACTCGAAGAGCTTTGCAAACAATAATTACTCCTTACAACCCCTTGGTATAGCAGATTATATTGCAGCACATTTTACTGGCAGTTCAGATTCTGATCTCAGTTCACATCAGTGCACATGCAAACTATCTACACTACAAATGTGGTTTAGATTCCTTATAAAATAAAAACAAAAGCAGACTGCCCTATTCAAGACCTGCTGCTACCCCAGAAAAAATCTGCACAGTCCTGATTCCCTCTCCTCAGCAACAATATTTAAAACATTGGGTTTGCTTCAAAACCTGTGCTGCTCTCTGGTCACTGCAGCAGCAAAGGCTTGAGGAAACTGCCTTAAGCAGGTAATGAGACAATCCCTTTTACAAAGAAAACTTCTCCTGGCTCCACAGAATCATCTCTTCCTATCTCTACTGGGGTCTGTACTGTAAGGGAAAAAAAAATCCTGTTGAGCAATCTGGAGCAAGATGCTTGTTATTTTTAGCAGAATTAAGAGAGATTCTGAAGCTACTCTCTTTTACACTGGTGAACAAGCTAGTCCTATATTTAGTGTTTGGGACTAAGGAATACACAGCTAAGCATGCTCCACTTTGAAACACAATCATGAGAAAATAAGACCCCCTCTGGTAATACATGAACTGGTAAAAAGTCTGGATTTGGTCTAAATATTTGCATTCTATTTCTTCGAAGACATTTTAAAAAGTGAATCAAAGGGAAAAAAAGGTTTTTTAAAAAGTGCAAGCAAAAAGTGCTTAGCACTGATGTTTTTTCATTCACTAATGCAAACCACAACAACCAAATAACAAACACAAAAAAGAATTGTAGCACAATAAAAGCTTTGAATTTACGTACCCTGAATGAGAAATGTGAATAAATTAATTTCTTTGAGTTAAACTGTGAAAATGAACTAGTTGGAAATTATTTTAAATTATTGACACATATACTTTAACTTTGAAAGCTTTTTTTAAAATTTAGATTCAACTAATGCCAAGTAACATTTTTTGGAACAAAAAATGCAAATTTCAAAGAATACTCTTCATTTTATGAATAGTTCAGGTCCACTGAAAAGTGCATATTTCTGTCAAAAGAAGAGTTAATCAAAAAGAAGCCTTCTGTTCTGAATAGAGTGAGATCTTATCACTTTCATCATTATAAGAAACATGTACACAATTCAAGATGAACTTTCTACTGTTTCACCCCTTATAAGAAAAGTATTTACAAAAAGGAAAAAGATTCATTAGATAATTTGTCAGAGCACAGATTTGCCCTGCATGGCCTTGACCAAGCTGTGACAATAGCGGTGGAGTCCTCTACTATTAAAACTGGTACTAGACAAGAACTTCAAGTGCATCAACACTTTTCAATGGCAAGCAAAAAAAAAAATGCAAATACTCTCCTGCCCTTTTTTTCAGCAATCTGACAGCAGACAATAATTCAATTAACCGTCCTACCATCCCCACTACCACTGGAAAGAAAACATCTTTGTCAGGCTGCTAAAAAAAAATGAGGTTTTATGAAGTAAAAGCTTTAACACAAGGGAAAGCTTCAGTGCTGAAACCAATGGATATTCTGTCCTTGATTTCAAGAGCTCCTGAATCAGCCATCCTAGAACACAGAACAAAATGTTGGCTCTCAAAAAAGCAAGCAGAAATTTTTCATTTCCATCCAAGAAATTGGATTTTTGGCTTTTGGCTTCATCTTAGAGAGAAGCACAAGGATGATTCTATGGCTCTACAGAATTTTGAAGATACCTCAAAGCAATCAATATTTGAAAAATCAATCAATATAATGATCTAGGTGTTGGACATTGCAAGAACATTTTCAGATCTAGGAAAGTGAAATGGACAGCTGACTAGAAACAGTGGGGAATATTTGCTAAAACCTGAGGACACAGAACTCTATGAGTAGTGTTGATTATCTGTAATTATAATTGCTTCCAATTTACTTACAATTGCCTCCTCTGAATATGGCCCACAGAAAAAGACCTGAAATCAGTACTAAAGTCTTTGGTAATCAATTACTTTTTGGAGTTAAACTTCACAGACAAATATGTTAAAAAAGCCAAAACCAAAACAAAACAAAAAAAACAAATGGAAAATCCACAAAGAAACAAAGAAAAAAATGCATAGTTAATCTTTTGGATTAATCTATTTTGTACTCCAAGTTTTGAGTTAAGTGTTAATATTATTATAGTCTGGAAGAAAAATAACATCATTGAGGCTTCAAAATGTTTGTGTTTACACGCTCAAAGAGAGTTACAGTGCATTCAATTCAGAAAAAACACAGAGCAATCTTAACTCTATCACTTCTGACTGGAGTGCAAAACTCAAATCAATTACTCATAAACATTTGTGATAAGATTAATTTATTTTTTTTTCTTAAACAAAGAGGATAAATTAAAAGAATCAGCTTATTCCTTCCTACTCTGTAGTGACAAGATTAAAAATTAAATTTATACATATTTCATTTCTACATAATAAAGCCTTTTGCAAAAAGAAAAAAATACCACAGTTCATCTAATTAAATCAAAGAAAATTGCCTGCAGCGATGCTACAGTATTACAATTAGATGTCTGCCAAAACCAGCCGTTTGAATTCTTAAACACCACTCCAGACTTAAATACAAAACACAGCTTTCATCCTTTTCTGTGATATCACCAAAATGAGGGGTTTTTTCATCACTATTACGTCAGCCTGGAATGCCTTACCAGACTCATTACATATTTGCTTCTGCCTCACAGAAATGTTGTGTGCAATAAACGCAGAATACTTTTGCTTTGTTCGCTGTAGGTCTACACATGAATTTTGGTAATAATGTTATGGAAATGAAATAACAGTTTAAAAAAAAAAGATCTACATTAAAAATTCAAGTTTTGTGTAATTAGTGTAATTTATGTAACGCTTAAATAGTCTTTGGAACTAGATATGAAAAAATAAAAACCCAAACACAACCCCTACAAGTAGTTGAAGATGATTATTTACAAAAACTGAGGCTATCCACATTTACTATTCTTGCACAGCCTGATTAGTAACTCTAATTTAGCATATATTTCGATACATCCAGATCCCAAAGGCCCACACCAAATGCTCAGCTCACACCCCAACTTCATCTGTGATCTTGCACAAGTCCCAATATTTTTTCATGTTTGTAAAATGGGAGAATAATACTTCCTACCTGACAGGGCTGTTGTCAGGTTAAAGTCCACAGAAGAGTATCAGACACAGAGATACTGGATGTAATAAGGGACAGAGAAAGAGACAGGCTGAAAACAGTGAAGACTGGATAAATAAGTTGCTATGCTACAGTAAAAGGCAATTCATTTAAGCATCGTTCAGTGAAAGCAGAGTTGAGTTACAAGATACTGCTGACTGACAGATGCAAAAATGTACTCCAAAAGCACTAAGCTAAGTTTCAGCAAAATTATTAACCTCCCATTTAAAAAAAAAACCACTCATATCTGCAAAGCTTTGTGGAGTATAGACAGTGAAGTAACGAAGATAATCCATGGCTGATCACTAAGTTCGCATGCTCTAGGACCTTCCTATGTGATCATATTTTACATGTAGCTAGGAATACTACAGCAATGTTCACCTTGTCATCTTCTGTTTCCCTTGTGTTTTCCGGGTTCTTATGCTCCATGAAGTATGTCTGTAATCTCTGCTGAACTCTCCCAGGTCACATACAGGCCTACTCCCTTTAGATTCTTCCAGTTGACTCAACTGAGCCTCAACCTTTGCATGCTGAAGTAAAATTGTATCCAGCCCTCCAGGGAAGGTTCCCATTCACCATCTGATGATACCACTTCCACTGATCTGTGTTGGAGGAAAATGCTCATACTACAGTTTCATGCTTGCCTGAACAAAAATTGGTGCCATGTACAGGCTCAGAATAAAGAGAGTTTTGCAAACCACTTGGTATCAACACATATGTTTCTGAAGTATTTCTCTAGATATGAGACAGATGTTCCATACTCTGTCCACTTACCTTCCACTATCCTCCCTAGGATAAAAGACGTTTGAGGTGAAAAAAATCTAAATAAACCCACAAAAAAAACCACAAAAAACCAACCAAACAACAAAAATAATGCAAAAATCTCTGGAGAAATTGATTTTATTTTATTTTTTTCTGAACCAGATGCCCCAGGCAAGTGACCAATACTCCGGTCAAGTGAACAACTCCTCTCAAATGACTCAGTCAGATAGAATCTTCTTGCTTCATTTTGTCCCCTGCTGCTACTGTCTCACATGGGATTACATGCACTACAAATGCCTGGGGGATCTAAACTAAAGTTTAAGAACAGACAGGATGTGCAGGCAGAATGCACAGCATTGGGCACATTATAATAGCATGTTTAAATGAGACCTAGATGCCATCATGCCTAGCAAGTGATCAAAGACGTTGTCTCAGGCTGGACAATTAGAGACTAATAATAAGTGATAATATTAAGGTTTCATTATTTAACTTCTATTTTTTATATTTTTCGCTCATACCTTATGTTCACACATAAAGCAATATGTAAATTCTTTGACTGCACTGATGAGAATGTTAGGACTAATTAAAATTCACTATGAATAATTAGATAAATGTTGTCAAATAGCCCAAGACCAATCATGAGCCTTAGCATGGGATACTAATTGCAGAAAATGATGGCACAAGGAAGGATGGGAGTTGTAGGATACAGTCCGCAATAAAAGTGGACACCTGCATTTCAATTAGTAATCAATAGGACACTTTCAGAAATCCATTACTCTTGACATTGTCATGAAAGCTCATTATCTAATTCACCACCTAAAGCCACTCAGTCTCTACATGAGGTGTTTTCCCAGAGGGATTCATCCAGTAGGTTTGCTTACAATACAGCCCACAGATCTGACTCTGACCAAAACGTGACTGGAAGGCAATAAAACTTCCTATTACAATCCCAGAGGACAAGTGTTTGAAAGTCAGGTTGAATTCCTTTCTCCGATTCCTGTCTGAGAGTCAATTCCTGATTGCAGTATTTGTACATTTCTGTAGGGCCTCATGTTTCTTCATGCCTGTGGCAATGAACCTTTGCAGTACAAGCTTTCAGTGGTATACCAATATCCAGGTAGGTCAGCTGAACATGCTCAACTTTGACAAAAGGTCCATATCCCATTTGGTATGCTGTTTCATCACACTGTCCAATTCATCACCACTCATGACTGAAAATTTTAGCAGACATTTCCAGCAAACAAGCAAAAACTGGTGAAATAAATCATCAATATTTGTTTACTTTGTTCCATTTTTTGCCATCCCCCAGCATTTGAAAATCCATTACTAACAGAGAGGATGAAAAATAGCAAATTCCACTCAAGAGACACAGGAAAAAATTTATACAATACACTTGTAGAGAATTATGCTTTTTCACCTGCCTATTTTTTATGTTCCTCCAATGTTGAGAGAAGCTAACATAGAGTACTATAATTCACATCCTCATTATCATTTATGTAGAAAATGTGAAAGCAAGATTTTAGTGTTAGAACAAATATTTTGTAGCTGGCATTTTACTATTACGTTGTGCTTGTGGGAAAGTTTACAAGATTTCAGATTTTGAACTATATTTACCAAATTTTGTACTAACTACTGAAACTCAGTAGCTTTTTGAGAACTTAGAGTAGCTTATAGGAGTTTCTAAAAATTGAAAGTGTCTGTGATTTAGTTGATGGCAATCGTTGTGGCTATCTATTCAGGACCAGAGAACATTTTTTTTGCAAATGACATATTCAGAATACACAATGTCATTATGCCACTGAATTCTTCTATTTCCTGGACTGTGGACAAGGTTAGTCTAGGAATGGGTATCAAAAGAAAATATCTGTTGCCAGAACTTTTGACACAGGTACAGAAACCTCTCTCTTCTTTTCAGGGCTTCAAATGCTTGCTTTTTAGAATAAAAGCTCAGATATACACTAGCAGCCTGTTGGTCACTAACAAAAATTTTCTAAATGAAATTACATCACATAACAATAAAACATTTCCAGCTACCTATGCTCATAGAAGCGCACTTTATGGACCAAGCAAGTCTTTTCTGAAAAATCTTTGTCTTTCACAGAGTTGCCAGTCAAACTGTCAAAAATTTGCCCTATGCATTTCTTCAAGGAAAAGTGTATTTCTATGCCCTTCCCAGCTTTGTGTGCATAGCTGGAGAACCCTACCATCGATTGTAGAGTACAGTTCCCAGTGGAAAGTCCCTACCATTCTGACAGAAGGTTGTGTGCTGGTCTTGGCTGGGGGAGAGATAATCTCTGCAGTTGCCAGCTTCAGTTAAACTGCGACAGGTTGTTCAAGAGCAGTACCAGACATGAACAAGACACACGCTGCAATTTACAAAAGCAGAGCATTTGGGGGTAAGTATAATACTTGCAGAGACTGAACAATAACAGAAGTAAAAGTGAACCATGTTGTTATGTAATAAAGCTTAGCCCTTTTCATGAGTTAAGGATTACTACTTACACATTAAAAATAGAGAAGACCACAGAGACCACTAAAGCTGGGATTAGAACGCGTAAAGCCCTGAATCCCAGATCTTGCCTTCAACCACTAAACCACATCTTCTATAGTTAGACCTTTTTTTGAGTCATGGAGCTGCTTATTACTCAACATTCTGCAAGTATTTAAGCACCCTGCTGAATCAAGACCACCTCCTGGAGACTAGAGCCTGCAGTTCTTACTCAGGCATTTAGCATCTGTAATCACACAACTGGAAACTACAGCAAAGCACACCCTTTTTCTGCCCTGGAAAAATAAAGTAATCAGTTCCTTCAGAGTTCATTGCTTCGTTTTCTCATGCATCACTCCAGTCTTAAGCCCTAATAACTCCACTGGACTCACAATGATTCCACCGAAGTGGTCACAGTGTAACAAAATCAGGCATAAAGTCAAATAGATTTGCACCCTTGATAAAAATATCATACTTTCTTATCATAAGCAGCTGTGTTTGCTAACGCTGTCACCACCCTGCTGCTAACAGAGATGTGTATTGCTACATTTCAGAGGTGCATAATCTCACTGAGAACCTGGCCATGCAGTTCTTTTTCATTTGACTGTATTTGATTTGCAAGAAATAATATATTAACTTGCCTTAAATAATTATCCACAAGCTGGAACCTGGTCCTGAGACTTTGATATATGAGTTTCTAGTCATGTTAGAGTCAGGCTATAATTTTTCATCTGGAGGATATCTTTACTATGCAAGCTTGATGAACAGGTTATTTTATGTTAGATCTTCAATGAATGCCCATCGCTGGCTTTAAAGCAAAAAATCAAGAAAATGTATTGGGTCATGTAGACTCTGTCTTTCACACTTCCATTTACCCAAGAGCCTTTTGAAGTTCTCTGTGTCTTCTCAGGCAAATGCATATATTGGAGCAAGATGAGGGGTATTTGGTAAACACGTATGTAATGACTTTTGTAAGATCCAGTCACCTGCATATTCATCTGCACCAGCTTGCTAGCCTTCTGTTCTCTTGAGTACTGTCCACAGGATGTATCACACTAAGAAGGCCAAAAAAGTTGCATTTTAAATGCTTCTGCCTCTTGCTCGGTGGTAAGCAAGATTAAATCCCACTTTTTTCTAAGTCATTTTAGTTTGTGTGAGAGATAGATTTAATTTAATATGGATGGCTGCAGAGACAGTATTTTGCCATACAACCATTTAACTTGTTCAACATATTATCCCAGTATTCAAGGCCAAAAGGTGGTTGCCAGGTAGCTCATTCTTGCATCATAGATAGAATTGCAATGGAGCCTGTAAGAGAAAAGGTCATAAAAAACTCTTATATATTAAAGATCTTCCAGTTAATCACCCTCTTAGTTGCCCTCTAAGATGCTGTTCTGCCATCTCCCCATTAACCCATTGCAGCTGAAATTTACAGGTAAGCTCAAAATATGTACCTCTGAGGACTTGTGTAGAAGATCCCAAAATGTTTGATGAAGGGGTGAGAAGCCTGAAAAGAATCAGTGTAAATGAAGAGCAATCACTCTAGTACATTCTGTTTTTTTCCTAAATTTAAGGAAGTCATTCTTTGCTCAGCATCTTTGGTTCAAGCTGTTGAGGGAAAGGTAAGCAGTAGACCCCTGAGATGAGCAGATGGATGGAAGGAATTGAGTTGCTCCAGGTCAACTGCAGATACACAGTTCTCTGATGTGTGGGACCTTGTCCACTGGCCCCTCATTTATCTTCCCATTCCCTAAAACTGGTCTGGCTCTCAGATACTTTTGATAACACAGCCATCATGATTCACTCCATACTTTGCCATGCAAGCTCTTCAGAGAAAGAAAGCAGAGGAAAAAAGGGGAAATGCTTCCATCAAGTCTATTTTCCTGCCGACAGCATCTCTGCCTGAAGTTCACCCTGCAGCCACCATGGCAAGGAGGTGACTGACTGTGTGTTATTATGGCATTGCTCTTAAGCCAGGAAGCTCCCAGTCCCTGCCCCGGCCCTGAGGCAGTGTCAGGGTAGTTTTGCACTTACCACTGTCCATCTGGGGCAAATAGAATCAGAGATAATCACAATAAAAGTCTAAAAGTCTGGATGAGCAACTGTCCCATTCTCTGCTGAACTCTGAGCTCACACAAGATCTGCCATTGACTTTGGTGCTTCTAAAGGGTAACAGTCTTGTGCACCCTTGGGCCTGGTAAGTTCTCTCAAGTATCAAAGAAGAAAATCAGGCACAGGAAGAGGACATCTGAATTTGTCATCTGCCTCACAAAATAAAATGAGGCAGCAGCTGAACTCTTGTAAGATTCTAAACAGGGTGTCATCCTTTTCTAAACACACAATAAATACATGGCACCAACCCCACCCACACAGACAGACACACACTTGATCCGTGAGCAGTTTTTAAAATTTGGGTGGTAGAAACGTTTGTCACACCCACAAGCTATATCTGAAAGAGGGGAATGGGAGAAAAGCCATCCATTTTGGCTTCATGCAAAATTATCAGCTTCTTGGATTTGTGCCAGCTCAGTCAGCTTATAATAATAACTGGCTCTGGGCCAAGGTTTTTTGAGAGAGAGAGAGAGCATGCTGCTTTCTCTTTCCTCAAAAATATTTGTTAATAATCTCTATATTACTCATAATCTTTATAGCTTAATTAAATAAAAATATCTATTTTAACTTCTGAAAACTGGAGGAGAGATTAAATTATTGGGAGCCTGGATTCAGTCTGGATTTCAAACACAAGACATCACGGGAACTGTTTGTACCTGGCTTTTTGGATAAGGCCCCTGCTACCCCAAAACCTGAACACAAACACTCACTGATTGTGAATGGCCTGAAAACAAGGAAAAGGATGATAACCTACAATGAAAGCCTAGTGTTATATTGAACCATATCTTGAACCTTGATCTGTTATTTCTGAAGATATACCACAGTGTCTCTACATGGCATGGTAAACTCTGAGAGGACTGACTTTATCTAAATGGCAGAGCTGTGATGATGCCTGATGTGACATCTTCCTAATTTTAGGATGAATCCAGTCAAACTACATTTTAAATAGAGAAGCAAAAATTTCTCTAATTCAAAGAATGTGTAAGAACTGTCAGGTCTCACTTCCCTAAATTCCATTTCTTTTGGTGTCTTTTTTTGGTTGTATTATTATTATTATTATTATTATTATTATTATTATTATTATTATTATTACCATTAATATCATTATTATCATTATCATTATTATAACTCCTAGGGATGACCCTCTGTGATTGCATAAAAAGACCCTCCTTCATCTGAGGTGCAACCACAAATAACAGTAAGCACAGAAAAACAGAAAGCATGTTTCATGCCTTTTGAACATAAGATACAGCAAAAAGGAAAAGAACATATAATGAAGAGGATTCCCTTAAGTTACAGCAAGAACTCCAATGTTAATGAAATGGTAAATAAGCTTGCTCAATATTTTTATTAATGTCTTAAAATTTGTTCCTTTTTCAGCTTAGCCAATACTTTGTCTTTCTCCTGCAGTGCAAACAATGATCCTAAAAATTGTTCATGTACGAAAGTTCCTCTCCTGGGTTTTTACAGTTACCCGTGGTTACAATCTGCATTAGATATTAAAGCTATTACTGCCCTGTGCTGACCTGCAGTAAACATATGAAGAAGTGTGTAAGACCTAGATCAAGAAGCGGTTGAAGTTCAGTTCATGCTGGACATGTACCCAAATCCCTGGATGTTGAACCTTATCAACACTGACCTTCCTTAAGCTTTTTTGTAGCCAAAAGCTGCCTAACTGGGCTGCAAACCCTTTAAGAACAATTTTTATTTTCAAATTCCCAGAACCACTTATTTTCTTTCCTTTTCTTTACAGTATTTTTAGCCCTTCTACTTTGGGGGCTGTCACTAAGGGGATGATGATATCACAGGAGGCATTCAGCACTTCACAAGATTAGGTCTCTGGTCCTTGCCAAAAATTATAAGGAGTTGAAGACTCAGAAAAAGAAAATAAAACTTCCTTCCCTGAAACTGGTCAGATGCAAAGCAAGCTGAGGTACAGATGCCATAACAACTTCTTTTATTGTCATTTCATTCTCTTTATTTATCACTTAAATATTCTGGATTCTATCAGACAAATGTCAAGATCACTGGAATGGAGACTATTTCCTTTGTTATTGGTATAGTGCCTTGCAGACTCAAATACTGATACTTGGTTACCCTGTACAAACCAGAGCACTCTAATAATAACTATCAACAATAAAAATAACTTAGAAGCATGACTTGTTTTCACTTTCAGAAAAGTTCATATTCCATTATTGGTCAACTTTATACAAGGCCCTTATTTTACCTGGAGAAAATTAATTAATTTCCAGTGGAGAAATTGAACAAGAGTGTTTGTATTCTTCATATGCAAGAACCAAGAATCACGATGATAATCTTTTAAGTTATGACTTGACAAATTTCATTCTGTGTAGTTTCTCTAGAAGCCTCATTATTTTCATATTTTCTGTAAAAATTTTCGCTGAAAGTTACCCTGACCCACAGAGGATTTGCATTAAGAACTTTCATGCCCAGATGAAACTGGATGCTTTGCTCTGGTAGAAAACTCTCTGGTGGAAACCTCTCTGTTTTAAAGACTGCAGAAGAGATTGAATCTACTTTGTGCAAAAGTTTGGGGGTTTATAGTTGCAAATACAACAACACTTTAGAGACTGGACTGGTGCTCTATGATGCAGTTGATTAGGAGTGGCAGAGAGCAGATTTCTTTTATTCTGAGGTAAAGGTACACCCAAGGTGGAAAGGCAGAGCCTGTGTGTCAGGCCCTACAAGGCATGAAGTGCAGAGGGTGCCCTGCAGCAGTGTGCTGGCTTGGCAAAAGGCTTGTGCAGGGAGCTCCAGGAAACCTGAGGTACTCCTTGGGATGCTTGTGGGGGACAGTGACATTGCCCAGGCCCCCTGGCAGAGGTCCCACAGTGGCAAAAGTTAAGAGAACCAGTTCTGAGAGGGAAGTGAGTGCACAGGGCTCTCCATGCAGAAACCGAGATTCCAGTGGTGGCTTGTGCTCATTATATAGTGTGAGATCACAAATAGAAGTTTTCACACTTGCCCATCTGCCACCAACTGACTCTAAAGAGCTGGTGAATCATACACTTAAAAGAGGGCGAATTTTTCCCCGCTGCCATTGGAATGTGTTTTGAAATTAAATATGCACAGTACAAAAGCTGAATAACAAGGTTGGGCTGATCACACCAGACACTGTGTATAATGCTACAGACATGAGGGTCAGGGGTCTAGGCCAAGACCATGGCCCTTAGTCACGGCATCAATGAAAGCTGATTCTTCCTTCCCCTTGGTGTCCCTTTCCATGTCTGAAGAGACTATTGAAAGAAAGATTTCTTTGAGAGGAGCCAGGGGAAAGAAAAAGGGGGGAGGGGGGAGAGAAGTTTAACTAACATAAATATGGTGAAAAAATATTATTTTTGTGCTTGCATATGGTACTTTTTTTAATCTATCTATCTGCATACATTTTCCATTTGCTATTTGTAATTATGGTTTTGGCTTTGCAATGTATTCATCAGTGACACTGTGATCCTTTTGTTCTGCTGCATATTAAAATGGTTCAGAAGATAGATTCAAAAGGTCTCAGGTTCCCAAGAAGGAACATAATAGGGGTAATGCATGGCAAGAACAGTTTCTGCTTTCTGCAAAACAGGAATAAATAAGGGAGCTATTGCATTACACTTTGTGTACAGTACTGTACTCTTTGTCAAAGTGTTAGACAGATTCTTATCCATTGCAAATCCTAGTTCTTATCCTGATTTACTTGAAATAATTTTTAATTTTCCCTGTGCTTACAATGGAAACCAAGCAGGATTTATAGAAATATTATAAGCACATTATTTTGTGAAGAGCAATGTTAATATGATCATATTTGGTCATTCAAGATAAAAAGTGAAAAAGGACCAAAGAATGTTTTTGTTTTTCATTCCCACTTTAAAAGCAAGTTTTCTTTGGGTGTGACTAATCTACATGAAGTATAACTGTATCCATTACCCATTGTAGGTTTGTGCAATATGTGACAGCTGTTTGACCCCATCACTAAAGTCCCCCTTGCCATGGAAAAGAGGCAGGAGCATGTGAAGATAAAACACCCTTTATTCAGACAACTAGACAGAGACAGACTCCTTGGTTCTCTGGCTGCCAGAGAGGCTGTGTATCTTATGCATCTGTATGCCACCACAAAAACCTTTCCAACATGACCTGCATAGCCCAGCTGTGGATGGAACTGAGCACACTAAAGATGTCAGACCTCAGCTTCGCCTCAGACATGCTACCTGCCTCCCTGGAAACATGGCTCCAGTGTCCAGGCTTAAGGTTAGCAAATGAGAAGGCAGCTACAAACACAGCTGAATGAATTCTTTAGAATGCCTGTGGTTCAGCAACATCACTATGAGTCACAAATCTCTTATCCATGGCTACAACTTCCTTGAATGTTTTGCTGTTATCAACCTATGTAGGACATTTCTTTGATTTGTCCGATGACTTCTTCAGAAGAATTCCACATTAGAAATAATTTTCCATACTGATACACTGATAGGTTTTAATTTGAGTAGATATATGTATTCAAGTGTTGAGCAATCTTTGCTGTAAACCACAGCTAAAGCCATTCCAAGAACAGACAGGTGAGAACAAGAGGTACAATAAAGGCCTTCCAATGCCTATAAAGGGTGTTCCTCTCAAATGAGGTATTTCATAACCTTCCTAGATGGGAATAATGATCTTGGAAAAGTGTTGTCATAGGTACAAGAGATGGAAACTTTTGTTTCCTCTGATCATCTTATTACTATGTCAATCTTTCCCTTTTTGGAGAGCAAGATGGTCCACAGTCATTTGAGATGAGCATTTTGGGGTCTCCAGAAGGTCTTTAAAGGGAAGTCAGAGAATTAAAAAACTGAGGGGCAAAATTCATGCCTATTTAACAATTTAACTGTTGAGGCATGTATAATAACAATCTACTACAGCAAAAGGGAATTTACATGATTCAGTGGAACAGAGAAAGAGATGGAAGTGGTTCTCTCACTGTCAATGTTAAAGACTGCAGAGTAATGAAAGGAGAAAGAAACTCAGAAATGCAACAATGCAACATGCAGAACATACAGCAGCAATACAAAAGTTTGACTTTGCAATTTGAATCTGGTCATCCTAGTGTGTATGGAATTTGGAACTATTAAGCACTAGAAAAATGTAAAATATTCATAGAATCATGAATGCTGCCTAGAGAAGCTGTTGCAAAGGTTTTCTCATTACTGATACTTGGAGAGGTTTAGTGATAGAAATTACTGTGGGATGAGTAATAAGTAAAAATATCCACTCAGACTGACTCAAACCAATATGAATTATGCCTGAGTCAATAATGAGTGTAGGATAGACATACTGGACTTGATTTTCCTCTGGCTTGCAACATTGAAAATTAAAATTAATTCAAGGGACTACATACCACTATTAAATGTGAGAACACCTACTTCCAGTTTGTAAGATCTGTACTGAAGGAGAAGCTCTGTTTTGTAGTTGAGTTCAAAATATTGGGTTGAAATCCCAACATTTGTCTCAAGCCAATAATTTCTGTGCTCTGTCATAATCCTTTTAATTTATATTCAAAAGTTGTTGAGATCAAAAGCACTCAAAATAGGGACTTTACTCGCTTAAAATCTGCTAAGAGTACCCAACAAATCTGCACCAGGAGGTACAAATGTGGAATATGCATGTTATAGTGGGAATGAATCCAGGGTCTTGAGGAAGATAGCGGAATGAACATGAGTTCTCAATAAGTGTATCACCTGGCTCAGTGCTTCTTGAATGAAACATATATAAGACTTTGGCTTCTTATCATCTTTTGGACCTATCAACCTTGTATTTACTTTTGCTTTTGTTATTTCACTGCAAACAAAGAGATCTTTGTTTCCACGTAATCTCTGACACTACGTGGTACTGTGACAGAAAGGATCATAAAGGGATAAGCTAGAATGGCACATTACCAGACACTGCTGGCACAGGTTGAAAAAGAAGGGAGACTGAAACTTTTTTGCTTGTAAAAAAAAAAAAAAATCATCAAAAACTCTTACATTATGGCTTTTAAAGGTACTTTGTTGTTTCTTTTTTTTTTAATTTTCCTTGTTTATTTGAATATATGGTGTTTATTACAGAAAGCAATTCCCTTCCATGCACCTTTAAAGTATTTTCCCCCCTGTATATTATCTCCTTAAGTTTTGTAACATAATTACAAATTTTAAAGTGCATGGATCGTCTGGGTTTTTAAGTTGAGAAACAATTAAACCTTGCTGTGTTTTTTGATGAACTCCCATGATAAGGTTGCTTACCACCCAAACCCCTCTCTTCCTTGCTGTGAAATTTTAAAGTATCTTCCTGTCCATTTTAGTGATCAGTTCCAGGGAGAAACTCAGCAACAGTCTCAAATTCTGTGCAGGAAAACAAAGGGACAAGAAGGGCTAAAGGATGGTGTGCTATGCCTGGGTCACCATTCTATTCCTTCCTAAGCTTCACTCTTCCTGTGTGACCTTGGACCTTATCCCACTTCTTGTTACTCTGTAAAATAGAGGTAGAAATACTTGAAATTGCACAGAGAGAGATAAACATCAAAGTCTGGGAGGTGCTCATACGCTAGAGAGATAGAGACAAGATAAGTACTGTACATAGAAAAAAAACCATTATGTGACTGAAAATGCCAAACAACAGGGCTTTAATCTTCAGACGTACAGTTTAAACAAGGCCTTGTCACATCCCATTGTGTAGTTTCCATGAATGTTTATTTCAATAGCCCTGTTGCAGTGACCATCTGGAATAATTTGGTTATACAGTTCTTCTCCAGGTATAAATCAGTTTCCTAAATCCTCAGAACAAGGGCCCAAGCCTTACCAAAATGATCAAGATAAAACCTGAAGGGTCAGGTCAGCTTAGCAGATGCCAAGCTCAGCCAGGGGCTGATTTGGTATCAAATTGCCAAGGCTTAAGAAGTTACTGGGCATTCACTAGGCTCTGAGGCTTCTGTTCATGGGGGGATGCACTTTACTCATGGAAAATGCAGGGTGACATTTCTTAGCTGACTTTCAGTGCAGGCTGAGGGCATGCATGCATTGTTGAATCTTAAGCATTTCATGTGGAAAGATCCCAATAATTAAACAGGTATAATTCTGTGTGTACAAAAGCTTTTTAATTCCACCCCAACACAGCTGCTAAGCAAGAGTTAGTCAGCATTTCTCACTCTTTTCCTTCTGCTGGAAAATAGGCTCATATGTTCATTTCCCTCTTCTCTGACTCACTCCTGTCTCCAGAAGCTCAAAATGATAGGGAAGGATCAGGCTCTTCAGGCCATTAGGTCACTGGTCCCTCATGTTAAGCTGGGATCCTGTTAAACTGGGATCAAGCCTCTAGTCTCCTCAAAACCTTTTTATAGCTTCCAGGATCTCTGTTTCAGGACAGAAACTCTGTTGCTGTGAACAGCCTCCCAGCTCTGTAGACTATGGTGCCATATGAAAGTCACTGTAGAAAGAAGGGACAGTAAAAGGTAAATGTTTGCTGCAGTAGCATTCTTTGTTTCAGACACAGCCTTGTTTAATGAGGAATTCAGAGGGGTTTCATGAAGTCAAATGGCAATAAAGCCCAATAATTAGTTCACATATAGACAGTGCATCTATGGTATAATGGAAATGCATCTATGGTATAATAAAATAGCCAATATAAATAAGCATCATTTGAGTTAAAATTGTTGATCAAAATTTCATTCTCCTGAACTGAAAATAAATTAAAAAAATAAAGCAATGTGACTTTAAAATGACAGAGACATCTGCACATTGCTGCTCCAATGAAACACTTTAGAACAAATCTGATTGGAGGCTGGTCAGTTTGTGCCTGATGCCTAAACGAGAGCTTATATTTACCACAGTCCCTAGGGCACTGCTTTATCTTCAAAGCTTGAGCCAAGAAAATTCACTTGTTCAAGTTGTCTGCAGGCTGTTTTTCTTTCTTTCTCCCTTTCTTACATTTTTTTTTCTTTTCCCTCCCCTCTCTCTCCCTCTCCAGATCTCCATCCTGGCTCAGCTAAGAAACCTATTAATCCCTAGTCAAGTGTATACATGCAAAACTCCGATGAAAGAAAGAAAATGTGGAAGAAGAGAAACAGCTGTACAAATCAACACCATCACTACCATTTTCCTTCTGGTTTTGTCTCTGTATTAAGCAAAATTTTATGCATGCATGCATTTTCTAGAAATGTAGCAAGATGTAGCTTTGATACACCAAACTTGGGCCAGTACCTATTTCATATCAGTGGCCCCTACTTTGTTCAAGAGATGGCATCAAATGATAGGGCTGTCTAGGAAGCAAATTTTCAAGATTCCAGTGGTGTGCTATTAACATAAATTCTGTTGTGAGTCAATAGGTTTTGGACACAATTCCCATTTATGCTTTTGGATTATTTTTTTATTAACTGCCTATCAGTCTTTCCGTAATGTATTAGGGAAGGAAACAGATACCAGAAATACTATTTAGAAAATTACCTCTGCAACTTTGGCTATAAATTAACCAATTAAATATGTAAGATCTATGGTTAGACACCTACAGACTCAATTGAATAAACAACAGTCAAATAGGGTCAATTAAATCTACACAACAGTAGTACTCATAACAGCATATGAGACTGAAGATACCCATCAGTATATCCTATTCCTTGAATGTGCTAGTGTTTTTAAAATTTTACCCCCTGTATGTTTATGGCTATTTATCCCTTCCCTTCCTCCCACTCACCTGTCAATTATTTAATTCCTCTGGAATGTGACTTAGCATGGAATACTGAATCTCTTCATTTCATGGCATGCACAGTGTTTACCTGTAGCTTGTGTGCTACTGTATCTTAATGGGATCTTGAAGGAGGTTTCAAGGTTATTTATTTTCCATGTTTAATTCATTCTTGAAGAGCTTTAAATAGAGACTGACAGCATGCTAATATTTGATAATCATTACCATCAGCCAAGGGGAGAATCAATGATCACCTAATACTTCTGTTGGTTTTAGAAATGGATCCTGTGACTGAAAAGTCAAAGTCATTAATCAGCCCCTAGAATGATCCACATAAGACAAACTACATTCTCTCTGCACATAAAGCATGTTGTCTCCTGTTCATGCATGTTATCTTTCAATTTACATTTTATGCAGATTTACCTAGCTCTATGATCTCCAATCAATTTTCTGGCTCACAAGGATGTTTTAAACGCTTCCAGCCCCTTTTCAGGTTTCACCATTTTCATCTGCAGTAGAAAATGCTGCTGGCTGAAGCTGCAGCTAGGAGTTGGATGTTCTGAGCAGGGGGGAAATCCCTATGTGATGCAAAGAACAGCCATTTGCTAGGAGAAATTCTGTTTAGGAATGGCTGTCATGAGAATCAACTTACTAGGACTACTGTTTATATAATTTTATATTGTTCACATTACTTTTTGCACTGTTTACATTAATTAAGAGTATATGTAAACAAGAAAAAATGGAACTATTATTTGTTCTATTATACTAGCAGTCTCAGTTGTGCCTACGGTTTTTTCATACTTGAACTGCATAATTTCAGACCCAAATCCCAGTTTCTGTCCTAAAGTGATAGTAACTGAATACAGCACTGGATACTCTGACAGCTCAATAAAGTAGAGAGGAATGTATTTCAATACAGACTGTTAGTACCATTGAACAAAGAGAAACAAGTGATCATGAATTGATATTTTTGCAGTTTTCCATTAATCTGGAGTCTGGAATTATGCCATTTTATATCTGATCAATTACTTTCTCAGAGCTATTTCCTTTCTATCACTTCAGCCAGCACCCTGTGTTTCTAGTACTTAAGGTCTTGAGATTACTCTCAAGTGACAAATGATGATGTATGTACACACTGCCCAGTACTTGTTTCCTGGAGTTTAACTTGCTGGGAAATGCTATGGCCCTTGGAAATCAGACTCTTTGTTTTTTTGGTTTTGGTATTAGAGAAAAGAGGCATCCTGCTTTAACATGAGACTTTAACATTTGGTTTGGAAGTTTTTTCTGATTTTCACAAGCCCAGAGAAGACAAGTCTCTTGACATGCACCTTGTGCTTTAATCACAAGAACATCCTTAATTAGAGGCAAATTCTGACACTGAGTCAAACAGACCACTTGTGGAATAAGGTAGTCCTCAGTGAGACTGACAGTGGCAACATTTGGTCCTTGATAAATGAAAGACAGTGCTGAGTACTTCCCTAGGAATTTGATGAGAATGCACAGTAATGCCCTATCTAAAAGTCTGAAGCTTTCCTGCCTTTCCTAATGAATGTAAGATTTCTAAATATGCACTATTATATTTTTTCCTAAAAAACTATAGCAAACTATTAATTTTCTTTTTCTTTTTATTTGAATCAACAGAGTGTTCACATTTCTGTTATTAATTGGCTGATATTTGCAAAACTGTAGAATTACTGAAGGAATGGCATTGAAAATCTTACCTTCCATTCATTCATTCACATGGCACTCACTATTATTGCAGTTCTTTCAAGAGTTCCTTTTTTTATCTATAGGTTTGAGTTGTGGATTTACTAGATCACTGTGCATCCCAAATATTGCTAAGAGGTCATATAATTTCTACAAGGTGCAGTGGAATGTCAGTTATTTTCTATGGTTTTATTCACAGCATACTTGTTCAGTGTGAAAATAGGGCAAATATTTTTAAGAAAAGTAAAAAAGCCCATTTATCATTGAAAAATTTCAAGATTCAACATGTTTCAACTTGCTCAGATCTATGGTTAATATTATGCACCACTTCTGCTGAAGCACTCACTGCAGATAACCCAGAAGCTCATAACTCTCCAGCTGCAAGTTGAAAATTTATCTAGTGTATGGATTGTATGTCACCAATGAGCATTCTGGTCACTTATAAAATCTAGTGCTCAACCTTAACAATTGCATGAGTCCTCTGGCTATGAGGTATTTTCTTGTAAGCAGTAGAAGTTCTCAAGACCGCACAAAAAAGTAGATCAGAGTAGATACTGCAGTGATCCTTCACGCCCTGGGATGTAATGCTTCCTCTGGAGTGGAAAGAAGGCATAAGGGGCCAAAACTGTAATAAAGACATGAAGTTATAACAGGAATAAATTTAGCTCCATGAGTTTAGATGAGCAGCCTGGACAAAATGGTACGTGACAGCTCTTCAGAGACAGGTTTTCCTCTGAGTCTGTACTGCCACTTTAGCACTACATGTTTTTCTTAGCCCTAATCATATGCAGTGCAAGAAAAGAAAAGAAACTCAGCTGCTTCTAAGTGCTGAAAAAGACACTTTAGAGTTTCAGATGAATGGGTAAATGGGTAGATGGACAGACAGTAGAACCCCACCAAATAAATTCCTCACAATATGGGCTTGCCAATTTTCTGGTTATTTTTCTCAATGGGTTAAAGAGAAGCACATGGTTTTAATACCTGGTAAAAGTCAGGCTCCATATCATGGTGTTCTGATATTGACCACATCTCTTATACAGGACAGTTGAGTTTCTCCATCTTATGAAAAAGAATGCAGTAAAGAAAAGTTTCTCCTTTTTCCATTCTGTCAAGACTCCAAAAGAAAGTGCATGACAGATCTTCTTAGTTAACCAATATATTATGCTATTAGCATTCTAAAAATATTTGATGAAGGGTTAGGGAAATAATGTAGACTGAAGAAAATAAAAACTATTTTCAAAAATAGAAACATTATTGTTTAAACCAATTATCATTGAATTAACTAATTAATTTGTTAGAATTCTGGATTGACGCTAAAATAAAATTTTTAAATATTCTAAAACTGTATTTTAAAAAAAATTCTGTAATCACTCAACTAACAGCAGAACCACAGTCATTGAATTTAAGAAATTGTAACAATGAGTATGTCATCAAATATTTCCTTTGTGAAAGCAACTTTCTACCAACACTTCTTCAAGGCATTTCAATTTTAAGCAAAAAAAGTTCTACCTGTGGATATTCTTTTAATAATCTAAAGCCAGTAGCATGGTAAAATTATTCCAGTATTTCTAATGTGTCTTTTGAGTTTTCATCTGTAAGTGTGTGCTTGTTCAGTTCACTGTAGAAGTTTAGATAATTCTCTTCTAGATATTGGAAACTGGTGCAAATAAATGGATAGAGAAACAACTACTTTGATTAACCCTTGCAATATATTTTTGGTCACAAAAATATTGCTACATTTTTAATATATACTAATTGCATGTACATGGACCACGTGCCTGAATCCTTTGAAAAATTCCTTCTTAATCTGGTAGACAACCTTGGCCATGTACTTGGATAAAGCAGCAAAATTACTGGATGAAGATAAAGTGGAACATGTAATGTGTTTGAATTTTAGAAAAAATATTTGATACAGTGTCTGACAAAACCTTGCTTGAAAACTTAATTGGAGTTGTCTTAGAGGAGAATGGTGTTATGTGGATTGAAAACAAACATTAATGGATAAATAGGTAAACAATACTGCAATGAGAGGGTAATGACAAACCACAGCATAATGATTGAGGAGAGGTGCCTACCAGGGCACCAGAGGGAACAATCTTTGGTCCACCATAACATCTTCATTAACAAACTCAAATACAGAGTAGGCAACATACTGACAAAGTCAGTGGATAATGCTAAATGTGCAGGAGATGTAAAGGAGATGAATCAAGACTTAGATTTAATTATAACAGCATGAATAAAGAGTAGTTAAAAGAAATTTCCAGTCATTTCAATGTACAGCACAACAGATGGATATAAGAAATACAACTGAGAAATAATCTAAAGGGATATAAAGTCTTCTGAGGAATGATCCAGGAGGAAGATCTAGAAGTAGTAGTTGGCAATTAATATGAGCTCTATATACAACATAGAAGCAAACAAGGACCATGTCAAATATGGACCAAAGACATAAAATAATTTCATAGGGTATCATGTAATGAAGTTATAGTCTTTTCTTACATAACTGTGGTCTTCCACACGAATGGAATTATTGGTGTTGGTCCTGGAAAATTGGTAAGAAAGTATATCAAAATAAATGAATTATCAGAAGGGAGCTACATAGGAGAATAATGGGAAAAGCTAAATCAGGGTTGATATTTAAGAATATGCATATGTAAATCACAATCTTTCACAGAGTTGATAACTGAAAATATTTTTTAAAAAGAAAATAAAACAGAAAGCAACAGCTTAAGACTGTGTAGTGTCCTTTCAGGACAGAGTGAAAAAAGGATGCCAGCTGAAGAAAGGACAATATTCTTTATTTATATTAAGTATGACTTGCAGAATTGTTGCTGTAGAGGAATGATGGAGCAAACAAGCATGGGTGGTTTTGACACTCAAAGTCTCCTTTGAGGTGACACATACCCCACATCTGATGTATCTGGCCTAAACAACCAGTAGGGTTGAAACCTCCACATATGGTAAGCTAAGTAGATTTAGAGCATATGCATGCAGGGGGCCTGTCTTCTCTAAGGATTTGCTCAGTCATAGAAAAACTGGGATGGAAAAACAGAAAGGAAGGTCAGTAGCATCTGGAAATTGGCTATCCTATAGGGAGATCATGCAGCTCAAATGCCCCAAGTTGGGTTTGGAAATATGATTTATGTTTCCCTGTGCCAGCTTTGATGAATTTGGTGCCACATTACATTGCAAAGGGTGTCTGGGAAATTCTCTGACTATCATGTGAGGTGTCAACATGTATGTAGAGGTGTTATGTAAAGTCTAGTACGACTATGGTAATCAGACGTATCAAGTGACAAGCTGCTCACAAAGTCTTGGAACCCGGGAGCTTTGCACATGGGGATGCACCTGGATTAAGAAGCAGACAGTCTCTGCACAAGGTCAGAGGAGACAGGATTTGGGCTTCTCAAGCAGGTGCTGTCCCAACCTACAGGCTATTCAGGGACCATGGGCCAGGGCCTCTTGCAGAGTCAGCTGTGGTGCATTGCCCAAGGCAATGGGCTGTGGGCAGCTCTACCAAACTGGTGTGGCAAGTGTTTTGAGAGGCATGGTGCACCAGAAAGCCAAAATGACTCTTCTCATGTAGGAGAAGCTGGAAGACATGAAAAGCAAAAGTAGGATGCAGTGCCACTTGTCTGACAACAGTTTTTCTTGGTAGGGAATTGTACATTTCCACATTTCAGGAGAAAGGGCCACGTGCCTGTGTCTACTAGGCAGTGGGCACACCTGCTGCATCTCTGGGACTTTGAGGCCAAAGGGAGATTGGTATTATGATAAGTTTCAGCAAAAGTGATTTCTTTACTCTGAGAAAAAAGTTCAGTTTTGTACTGTCACCATATGGCATTAGCCTTGTTAGTACAACTTGGTAGAGGTCACCTTAGAGACAGAATGGCATTTCTTTTCTGCCTCTGCCTGGGATCTCTTTTGATGTCCTATTTGTTCCTTGCTCTGACACAAAGGGGTTCCAGACCACAGCATATGAACAAATCTTGTACCATCCCAGAAGTATAAGGGTCTACCAGAAAATCAACATTAAAAGCATCCAGAAATTGTGCAAGTACTGCATGAGCAACACATGATTTTTGTACAGTTCTTCTTTCCTCACTAAGGTTCCTAGAGCATTTTATTCCCTCATCTGACACTGAAATGCAGCCACCTCTGGGGTGGAAGCCAGCAGCCATTCAGCATCAGGGACAGTGCCATATTTAAGCAAGATAAATGCACAGAAGAAAGACCATCTGTTAGCATGCCAGTCAATTTGTAGATACAAGTAGATCCATAGCAAGTTGTGACAAATCCATGTGCCAGAGCCCCCTCCAATATTTCTAGCAGAGCACAGACAAGCATAAGGAAGTCATTTGTGCATGCCCTAATGGTGCTGTCAGCCTGCCTGGGTGGACTCTGCTCTCTGTGATATCACTGTTCCCCTCTGGGACAAGGGACAGAGCAGAGTTAATGTTATCAGTCAGTGGCTCCCCTGTATAAGGGCATGAAGGTAGGCATGAAAACTTTTTTGCTCAGCTCTAGTCTGTGGCTTTTGACAAAACCTTGAGCCAAAGCTCCTCCGGACGAGTGCCCAGAAACATTTGGCTCTAAAACCAAGCTGAGGGATCTCTAGGAGCCAAGTTGTAGAAAGCCTCATGGAGTCTCTGTGGCCAAAACCATGGAAAAGGAAATTAGCTTTGAATAGAGCCCTTATAGATCAAACACCCAGAGTAGACTAAACATCTTTGACAATGAGTCTAATATTTCATGGCAAGGCAATTTTGCTCAGTAATTTGTTCAGATCTAAATGCTTTTAGTTCTCTAAGTTCATTTCTCACTAAATTATTTTCTCAGGACAGTTTGTTTGAACATAATAAGGAATCCAAGTCTCAGCTACAGCAGGACCTTTGCAATACAAGTGCATGTGTTCTAACACCTTATTTTCCATCATGGGGATTTAATGAAATTCACTAAAATGACGGCCCATAGCAGAGATTTTTTTCAATAATATATGTTAAAAGGGTTATTATGTAATGACTTAGAAGTAGGGAGTTGAAAGATGATAGTGTGTTTCAGCATACAATATGCTATGAAGGATTAGCTAAACTATTGGGAGCCCACACAGGTCTCCACTACCCTCAGCACTTGTGAGTCATTGTGGTCTTGTTTTTTTCTCTGATAAATTCAGTAAACTGGAGTGTAATATATCACGCAGCAAAGCCATATATCATTCCATTCTCTAATAGGAACATAAAACAACCATTGATTGCAAACAGGCTCTTTTAAAGATTCACTACACTGTTTGGCATTTTCAAATGTTTTTATGTTGGCAAGCTATTATAATAACTCATATGGGATCAAAATGTATATAACTTATTCCAAAGTATTCCACATGCTAATTAAGTAAACAGAAATGCACTTGTCTCTACCTCCTCCATCAAAAGCAAGCATGCTTATTCTCCACAACATTATTTCACTTCAACTTCTCCTCTTTATGTATAATTCCAAACCTTCTTTCCCCACCTCCAGCATTCATATTCCTGTTCACTGAGTCTCTTGTTACTGTCTTTGTCTTTTCATATATCTAAAATATTAAAGTAAAGCAAGGCAATGAGTCACTTTTTATCTCTCCAAGGAGGAGAGAGGAAGATGACACATTGTGCACTGATCTTACTAAGAAAAATACCGTAAATGTGGTGTTTTTTTAATTTAATCCTTATCCAAACTGCATTGCACGAGTCATCTTCATTTCTGAAAAATACAAACAAGAGAGAGCAAAGACAGGTGGAAGAAGCACTAAGAATTATACCGATTATGACATTTTTTTCAGTTCAGTTCAGAGTATTTTCAGTTCAGCTGGGTATTTGACTGCAGCTTGAAGGTAGTCATATAAAAAAATGTTTGATGTTTATTAATTCCAAGCAAAATAAGCTTCCCCTCAAAGTCCATATCTGTAAGTTCCATTAGTATTATTCATCTGCACAAACCAAGGGAAGAAAGATCCCTTACAGTCAATTGTATTTTCACATTCCAAACCAGAACTACAGTCTTCCATTAGAATGTTTATGGCTTATGTAATTTTTTAGAGAGCAGGCACCACTAACACCTTCATTCAGCATGAGTGGGGTGATCCTTGAGCTGACATTTTGGGATCCACATTATGCAGAAGGCAGAGGGGGAATGTCTGTCCCTCTGAGTGTCCCTCCCTGCAGAGCCTGGAGGGTCTTTTCAAAAGGCTCTCATTCTGACTCAGTACTTGCTTAAGCGCTGGTAGGGCTTTGGATCTCTGATGTACCCAAGAAGGAAAATGCAGCGGGATGGGAGGATGAAGAGTGGAGTCTGGCACAAGTGAAGTACTGGAGCTAGGACCTGGAAATTGCTCCCACTAAGGAATTTTCAAAGGAGTTCACCTGGGTGAAAACGGTCTTTGAGGTACAAATGGTTCACACCCCAACTTGTGGCTATAATTAGTTGTGCCAGAGAAACAGCCAAAACCAGCTGCTCCACAATGTCTCATTAGATCTGCCATTTTACACACAGCAGCCAAAAACAAAACAGGCAGTTGCTTGGCAGAAGCCTGAGGCTGCTTGGCACCACAGCACAAGCATGCTCTTAGCTCCGGCTGCGGCCAACCCCAGGCACAGAGAGAAGGAGAAAGAGAGGAGGAGGAGGAGGAGGCGGCGCCAACAGGCAGTGCCAACCTTCATTATTGCAACAAGATTTACAGGTTGTGGGTTAGCTTTCTAAGCAGGTAACAATGCCTGAAATGATAGAGAAGGACACACAGCATATCTGAGTCTCTCAGGAATGCTGTGAGGTCTGGAGAGCCATAAGTAAAGGGAATTGTGTCACATTCATGCTACTCTCAAGTCTGGCAGTGGGCTCCCATCCCTGGGTGTTTCTGTGAAAACAGAGGCCTAGCAAGCCAACCTTTCAGTGCTTCATAGCATAGAGAAGGATTTTGAGTGCTATAATTGAAAGATTACCTACAATCACCACAAGCTCCAGTTCAGATTCGGACACCCACCATGATTGATTTCCATAGTAGCTATAAATTTCCATTTGCTGTTAGTCTATCAAAATGCAGTTATGCAAAATAACCATTGTAAAGGAAGCAGACAGTTTAAGAGGGAGGCCCTATTATTCTATGGATTCTTTTTCTCTTGAAGTGTATGTTTCAAATGCAAATTTGAAATGGATCTTCCACTTTAAGATGAAGGTTCCAACTTGCTGATGCACCCTAACTTTAGTAGTCTCCTATTTATCTATGTTGAAGAAGATAGTACTAATCCCTTCAAAATAATATCTCAGAACTCTCATGGTAGATCCCTGTGGTCCCTCACAGTGAAGTCACAAAAATGCAGATCCTGCTAAAAGAATTAATCTATTTCATTAAATAAAGTGAAGTTTGTGAATTTTTTGTTCTTTGCTGCCTTGGCATCTGACTTGTTTTTCAAAGACTAATGTTAATGGTCCTAAGACCACTCACAACTTCTGGACATTCTGGACAGTGTCCACCTGCACTAGAATGTAGAGTACAAACATTTGTATTTGCAAGCCACAAACTTATCTTCCTCCCCTGAGACTTTTGCTTGGCTATTGGGCTTCATTGTACAAATGTCTGAGCAGCTCTGACATGAAGGAGCAGACTGATCTGTGCAGCAGAGCTGCTGGAATCAGGATGGTGAGGCTGCATGCCAGATAATTCCACCAGGAAGAGTATGCCTTGTTCAATCCTTTTACCTACACAGGGAACAATTAAATTCTCAAATCCACCCATTGCTTGCCCAGTTAGTTCACTTTTTCCGATGAAGATTTTATAAGGGCGATACTCTAAACTTACCTGCATGCTCAGCCCTTCCCAGTCACCCTTGGACACAAGAGATCTTGGATCACCATTGTCACCTAAGCCTCACCTTCAGACCTACACGCTGAAGCATTTCTGCAGGCTTTAGGAGTAGTCCTTTGACAAAACCAAGCTGAGCAAACTCTGCAAGTAAACATTTTACTCTCATCTGTGCTTTAGGAAAAATCTCTTGGAAAATCTGCCCCACAGCTGTCTGGGACAAACTGCAGAATGCCCACACTATATCCTGAAATGTCTGAAAAGAAAACACAGACCTCTGAGCACTTTGCCAAATAAGTGGTGGCTGTGCTTTTAGAGGACATGTTTATACAAGAAATTATGAAAAGTAAACAATAATGTCTAAAAGAAATAAGCCCTCAAAGGTGCAGCTCTTCTTACAGGAGAAAAGCTAAAAAGAATTATAATCTCCAGTGTGTATCCTTAATTTTATGCTGTACCTTTGAATGTGTTGAGGGTTTGGAAATTCCTCATTCTTACATGAAAATATATTCAAAACTTGGTCCTCACAAGGTATTTATTTTTCTTTCCAGTGCTGCAGAGGGGAAAAAAAAACAACAAAAACCAAACACCAAAGAAAAAGAAATAAATTCATGTCTAAACCATAATCCTTACAGTGAAAGTAAACTGGGGACCCTCCAAACTGCCAAGCATGAAGAAGCAAAGATGGTTCCCCCCTCCAGATTTTTTAGGGTCTTTCCCTCCTCATAATATTAAACTAAGCCTTACAACTAATGTGACAGGATTTCAGGCTGAAGCAGCATACTCCAAGCACCTCAGCAGCAGTGATGGAAATCTGCATAACCCTTACAGGTACAGAAAGTGACACCATCCCTTCAGAGAGCATGTGAGCCATACATCATGGACCTGTACTGCAGAAGCATGTGTTCTATATGGAGAGGGAGGGTGGATAGGAAGTGAACGCACTTTCAGGGTGGTGTAACACAACACTCTCCTCTGCTGTTCCTTCTCCTGGCATCAGGGTGGATGTAATTCTTCTCATGCATTATTGATAGGCCCAAAAGCCTGCCAAGCTTGCCTGCTTTTTTTGTGACAGACAAAGGAGGGTACACGGATGGCACCTCTCACTGCTCGGGGCTCTGCTTTCATTAAGAACATTTTCTGCCTGTTCTCCAAGGGCACCCTCTGTCAGAGACTGCCACGCAATAAGGAAAATACGGCTTTGAAGTCCAGTGAATAGAAACAAAATGAATTAGCGTTCAGGTGTTCCTGCAACCTGATTACAAAGGCCCAATTCAGTGGCGTCCTTCACACCTTTTCACTTGTCCCTGCATAATCTCTACACATCTTTTAGGCTCTCTGCCTTTCTTTTCTAGTCCCCCTCCTCCCTGTTCCCCCCCATCCCTTTATTTCCTAATGCTTGCAGGTCCTCCAGGAAGACATAAGCACTTACAGTTGTTGAGTGATTAAATATTTATAATCAGGGCAATGAGTGAGGTGTTGAATAATAAATGCTAAGGTTGAGGCGGCCTTAGATAATTTCTGCAGATTTCTTCATCCACTCCCTCTTTGATTCTAAGGCAAAATTCTTTTAATTAACAATAACTTCTTTTCTTTTCTTTTCTTTTCTTTTCTTTTCTTTTCTTTTCTTTTCTTTTCTTTTCTTTTCTTTTCTTTTCTTTTCTTTTCTTTTCTTTTCTTTTTTCTTTCCCTTCCTTTCCTTTCCTTTCCTTTCCTTTCCTTTCCTTTCCTTTCCTTTCCTTTCCTTTCCTTTCCTTTCCTTTCCTTTCCTTTCCTTTCCTTTCCTTTCCTTTCCTTTCCTTTCCTTTCCTTTCCTTTCCTTTCCTTTCCTTTCCTTTCCTTTTTTCTTCTTTTTTCTTTTCTTTTCTCTTTTCTTGTAGCTATGACAGGCAATAGTACTTTATCACTGTTTCTTTCATGAACCTTTATCCTGAGAAAGAGCTAGAGCTGTTATTATAACCTTAGATAGACATGCATAAAATTTACATTGGTTGTTGCTTGTTCACATGTGACTTTTATATCATGATGTGACCCTTAGGGATGTCCTGTACAGGACTAGGAGTTGCAGTCAGTCCTTGCGGGTCCTTTCCAATTCAGCATATTCTGTGATTCTGAAAAATATAAAAAATATACACAAATATATGTATTTACTTACATTCATTCAAACTCCTCTACATCAGCTAGTGTTTACTTAAGAAATGAAAGTCTGTAATAAATGGTCAGTCAACTGTTAGGGACAGTTGCAACATGTTGTGATGGGGAAGATGAGTGACTTATATAAAGCCTCTTTAAAGAGCTGTCATTGTAGCTAATACTGCACTTTACAGAACAGACAGAACATCTGTATTATCCAGAGATTTCTTTTGATTTGAACTAGGAATGAATTTAGTATTTAATATCTTTCTTTCCTCTCCTCAGTTTCCCTAACCAACAATATTCAAAGTTGGGCATTTTTGCATTTTATTTCCTTAGAAAATACAATTTAAAAACAAAAAGAGTACTGTTTTCCAGAGACAAGTGAAAATTTCAGTTTGAGGGAAGTGAAGTTCTTCTTCTTTAGGAAATATTTCAGACACTCGTGGTATGGAGAAAAATCCTGCAAAAGTGATATCTCATGAGATCAGAAGTCCTGCAGCAAGCAAGAAGCTTTTTGCTTCCCTTCTCTCCCTCCAGTTACACTCATTCTCATGGCTATGCAGCAGACTGATTTGTCATTTCTGAATACTAGATTTTGTGGAGAACTGCTGGTATTGCACAGACAAAGAAAATACAAAGCAATGACTCCCGTGATCCAGGGTTCACAGAGGCTAAACGTGAAATGACCAAAAGTAGGAAAAATGCATTCAGCAATAGGATTTGGAAAAATAGCAAAAAGATATCTGACAGTTGGGAGCTTTGAAGCATTTCAGTGTCAAAGAGGACTTAACCTGGAGCATAAAACTAACAAAGAAGTATTAAGAGCCCCACAGTCTGTCTCCAATCATGTCACTCTGAGGGCTATATCACTTAACTCCTCTCAAAATGAATGTCACTGTATTTTTACATGTGATTACACTGTTTTGAAACTTGATAAACAAATGTTCTGTATTATTCTAAGATCTTAAAATAGAAAGAAACTGGAAAACACTCAAAGGTAAAGGTTTCTGGCTGATGCTCCTTCCCTCTCGCATTTTTCCCCTTGCTCCAAGGTGCCTGCTTTTCCACAGGTCACAGTTCCTCCAGCAAACACGCACCTGCTCTGCCACAGTCCTCCCCACAGGCTGCTCCACTGTGGAGTACCTCATCTTTGTTCTTTTCCTCCTCCTCCTGACCTTGGTGTTCCCCCCGCTTATTATCACTCTTTTTGTTCCCTGCCCTTCCTCTCTCTGTGCCACACTTGCTGCCCCTGCAGACTTGGTGCTTTTCCAGAGCACCAATCTGGCTGATGGGGGTTCCTGTATCCTGTGATGGGGCTGTTGCCACCAGCTCTTCAGCAGGAGGCAACCCCAGCCTCTTCTCATGGAGACAAAAAACCTTGCAAACTCCTGCTGCCAGCACAGATACCCAATATAAGATAAAAAATTTAGCACAAAATTATTTTTTTTTCTGAGTGTGTAACCTAACACATTGTAGCTGGATGCTAATGAGGAATATTTCTACTGATGCATTCTGTTTGACTTTTCAGCTATAAATACATATAAAGAAAAATTAAGCTGTCCACTTAAGCTCAGTCATTGAAATACAAAAGGGAATAGGATTTGAGTTTAAATCAAAACATCTTCATACTGGTGATTCACTCTATAATGCAAACAATACAGCTGCGCTGGTCATATTTTCTCATATTATCATATTATCTATCATTATATCAAGTAATTTGAAATAGTATGACATCCAAAAGAAAGCAGAATTTGGCCTTGATATTTTAAGGAGGAAAATGGGGATCCCCTTGCAGATTAAAAAGGTCACCAGAGATGAAAATATTTGCTCTATTTACATGTGCAGCTTCATCCACAGGTACCATGCAACAACAGAAGCAGTAAACTGAGCTTTCTGGAGGACTTTTTCTTGTTGTTGCTGAACACTGTTCATGTTGTAATCCTATACTCCTACCCAGCTTCATGATGCATGGCTATTCCTCTTCCTGTTGCACCTCACCAGGCATCAAGGACTCAGTCTTTAGTAAATTCATGAGTTTACTTTTGTGCGTGGATCATTAATAACCAGAAAGATGAGAGGAAAATGTGGATCCTGTATGAGGAAATTTCCAGAAACCTATTTGGACTGTAAACTCTCCAGAGCAGCATGCATGGTGGCAGTTCTTGGTGGTGTTCTCTATGGCTTCTATCCTCGTCATATATTGGCAATAAATGTCACAAAACTAATTTGTTCAAACTTATTTGATTTATTACACCTGCTTGGTATTTACAGAGGGGGAATAAAACATCCCTAAGTCAGTTCCCTTAAGGGAACTTAAGCTTTTAAGCTTTGCTTTCTTGGAATTTTCTATTCACTTCTCATAGCATTTTCTGTCTCCTGAACTGGGTCCTTTACTAGAGATCCTGTGTCAACTTTAAGTTGTAAAATGCTGCAAACCCACCAGTTTCAGGAGAGTTGCTTGCTATTTTCACTGGTCAATAGAGATGAAAAGTGAGTATGAAGAAAAAGTCCCACTTACACTTCAGAATGTTACACCACCTGTTCTTATCTTGGTATGTACAAGGCACTACAGGGTTAAGGCTGTGTTACCATGGCAGAAAGAAAGAAGGAGGCCTCAAGGTGCACAAGATTTATTCCTCCTTCAAAACATAGTCCTTTGCCTCAAGTGACCTATTATTCTTACTACTGAGCCCAGTTTTGAAACAGATAAAATGCTTACAAGTAATTTTTTCTCCTGAAGAGGACCATTTGGACTGTGAATGTTGGATAGCATCCTGTGCACAGAGTGAGTAATGGGAAAGGTTTCATAGAGGTGTTTGGGCTTGTAAGGAGACAGCACAGAACAGACAGGCCTTGTACCTAGACAAGATCTTAGCCCTCTGCCTCATTCAGACACTGATTTAACAGAAAACTAAACCACTTATTCCCTCTCCCCTATACCCATAAATTTCTGGACTAGGAGCTGCCACTTTATGTGCATCTCCTACAAGCAAGGGTCTAATTTCAGTTAGGGCTTCTCAATTATGATAAAAAATGTAATGATGATGATGGTAATAATAATGGTAATGGTAAGAGACGAGAAAAAGTCATTTGGAACTCTGTTGTAAACATCTCAAAGTCAAGAGCAATCTCCAGATTTAAAAACAAATCTCACTTTATGGAGAGAAAATTAATTTATGTGAATAACTAAGTTATGTCAGTGTCTCAACACAAAATCTGCATAAATATTTGACTGGTAATAGTGTTTATTCATGTGATTCTTCATGCTCCTCAGTTTCCCTTTGTCAGGCTCATCCTTATGTAAGCTTTCAGGCACCCTGAGATGGTGCATTACAGAGTTAGCAGAAGTGTGCAGCCACAACTAGAGCAGTGGATGGGAAAAGGTTGCCTAGAATTGCCTCCTAATTTCGTTTCCTCTCCCCACCAAGGGGTAATTGCTAAACCACCAACAGCTAAATAGATCCATCAACAGATGCCAAGGCTGCTGCTAGGCTTCGGTCATGTCTTTCCCAGTAGGGGCCACTACAGAGCATCAAATAGCAAGGAAGACTGGGAAGAGAAAATTGAGTACAGCATAACAGAAGGAACCAGGTAAATGTGAAAAATGCTTCACTGGAAGATTAATCCTTCCTGTAGTCCATCGTTAAAGTAATAAAAGGTTTATGATTCATTTCTTACATTATAATGGAGGAGGCAATTAGTAATTACTGGATTTATAGTATTTGTTGTGTTAACTCAGCCAATAAAATACACAGCAAAACTGTTTTTCTGAAGCACATTCATTGCAAAGTAATGTTCTTGAAGCATTAAAAATGCAATCTAGTGCACTGCACTTCATGTATTATTACAGAAAGAAGGATGGTTCTCCAATGTACACTGAGGTATTAAGAACTCAAATATTTTCATTTTTTCCTATGCAATTTTTTTTCCCCAAAGGAAGTTTAAACAATCGAAGTAATCTCCAGTAATAAGATTTAGCACAAAACCATACATGTGCTTAATGTCTATTGTTAAAACTAAGCACCCTTTCTCAAACTTCCACATCTTTCCTCTTAATGTACAGTCAAGTTTGTATCTTTTCTTCACATGGGAAAATGGTCAGACTCAAATTGATCTTCACTGGCTACTGGAATTTCCTTTGTATCTGCCCTAACAAAGCTTTTTGCTTCCACTAAAGTATTTAATTAAAGTAGCATTTTTTCCAGTAGTATTTTTGTCTTGCTGTGAACTGGAATTCCATTATTATACATTGATCAGTTATATGTAAAGATTTACATTCTGGAGTTGCTACAAAGTAACTTTTATATTAAATCAGCTTTTAATATATAGCAAAAATTTAAACTGAATTAACAAGAAATGAAAGTATTATTTCTGTTACATTCTTGTATCTCACCTACATATGCCTTGGAGCTCAAGATCTTGGAAAGTGATTGATTCATAATGTATCCATGTTCAGTTATTGGGCTTCTATCCATGAGCTAAATTAAACATGTAGAATAATAGAAAACACATTAATTTCTATCCAAAAAACACAGTCATCTTTCACTTTAGCCAAAGAAAAGTATACAATAAACCCCACACATCTAGAGGAACCCTACAGCCAGGGAGGGGAAAGGGAATGGAAAGAGGTGAAGTTTGAGGAAACCCCTCCAACTTATGCAAGGCATTTTTCTAAATCATGACTCTACCCTTATAGTCATGAAATTCAGGATTGCCAATTCCCCTGCTAATATATTTTTCTATACATTCCCTAAATGTTTTCTTTTTCAAAAATAGGATTGACTTTCCCTCCACTGAAAAAGCCTAGCCACATAATCCTTGATCATCAAGGCAGGAGCAGCCCTGTAATACAATTTCCTTCTAAAAGTTCTTAAAACTGAATTCAGAGTTAAACTGTCATGTGTAGCACTCCTCAGGGGTTCCTGGAAAACCATTTCCCCATCTGAGTATGTAACTCAGTGAAACCAAAAAGGGAAGCAGTCTATCTTGTCAGCTGTTTCTAGTCAAAGTTTTTTGACAGCCGAGTTATAATTCTTAGAAATAAATTTCTGCTATGGAATTAAGTTCACTAGAGTGAAAGCTGTTGGAAAATTCAAAATTGTCAAAAATATTGAAATAAAATATCTTTATTCACCTGAACATTTCTTAACTCCTGTGTTTCCAGAATTTTTGTCAGTAGTACTGATTTTCAGATTCTATGTGAGGAAAAGCAAACCGTAATCTGAACTTTATGGGGAAGAAAATAAAAGCTTACATCCTCTAACAAAAGTGACAGATCTGCTGCAAATGCATTATTTGCTACACTGGAGAAAATCTTATATAATCTACATGCAAAAAACCCTAAACAATAATATGTTATCTAGCATACACTTTATCGCTGCTTCCTTAATATGGTTTCAAACCCAAAGAAGAGTCTGTGTGCCTTAAAGCTTGTTTTTAAACCAACCCTATCAGTTGATCTAATAAAAGATAATGACTCTACAAACCTTCTCTTTAAAAACATTTCACACAGTCTAGCTAGAGACAGAGAGGGGAAAATTAAGTTCACAAGCCTTGCTTGTGAAGTCCCATCGAAGGGCCGATGAATTTGTCTGGATGCAATATGTAAGAAACAACCCTGTGAAAAAAAAAGGCAGAAGCTTGCACAGCATCTGCTTTGCAAACTTAAATAACTTGGCCATTTAAGTTGTTTTGTTTGGTCTGTTACATATGGCAAAATGATCCAATTGATGCACTCAGTACCATCAGTATTTCATTTTAAAAAACTAATCTGTTCTCTTCCCTTCCCCTCCCCATGCTGATGGAGGATCAGTTTAAGATCTGGATTGCTGGCAGTGCATTTGAGTGCTGGTGAGTCAGATAGATGGGAATGCTCCCTCTGAGTCAGTGTGGAGCCAGCCTCCCAGCATGGTGCTTGGGGACACTCTGGTGCTTGAGCTGCAATCATTTAGATCAGAGAAAACCAAAGCCCTGAACAGTTGCGGTCACTTGAAATCAGATGGAAAAAGCAGAGATATTACGCCAGTATCCTCAGCAAACTCAAAAGAAGACAATAATTGCACGAGGCCAGATCTGCTCACACTCTGCCAAGAACCTTGATGAGATAGTCTTCATTGTTTTCTGCCATTAAATAGTCAAGCTCATTATTTTTATTTTTGAAAAAGTTGCTATATTATGCATAATAAGTGGTTCCATTTCAGTGCTGCATAAAGTGATTCTGTTACATATAAGCTATAGGTTTGTACATGAGAAGGAATAAATCAGTCCTAGATGTGCTTTTGCATAGACTTCAATGAAGTTTAGAGTCGTCCTAGACTTTTTAAATGATCTATAATTCATCTGGGAGAAAATAAAAGGAATTTAATCACAAATTAATTATTTTAGGAAAAAAAAAAACTGCACTACCAGTCCTTTCCCTGGCCTGTAAGCTCTTTGCAAGCAGTGCCAGATTCTTATTTTGTCTTCCACCGGTGCATGGCACAGTCAGCTCCTCTGAGTTTTTGAATGATGTATCTCAACAAACCTATCACAACAGCGATAACCCCAATGGCAATGATGTCCATGATAATAAATTCAACACTTTCCAGTGAATAACACATATAATTAATACACTCCATTTCTGTTTATTAAAGTATTTTTAGTTTCCCTTAGCAAAAGTTCATGTCACTGACAATGGATCCAATTAAATACACAAAAAGGAACATCTGCAAAATTTCAAGCTACCAAGTGCTAATACTTTCTTGCTTCAAGAAAGAAAAAGAACAGACTGACAGGGAAGTTTTCCTCTTTTTTTTATTCTGAAACACTACAACTCTTGTAACCACCATCCCCCTCATTCACATAGCTGCATAGTTAGGTGGCGATTTACTAGGGAAACATCATGTGCACAGAAAACCATCTGAGAAACAGACTAAATTCAGTGAAAGGGAGAATAACACTAACATTTCAAAGTGATCTGAGTTGCCCAGGTCAGAGAAAAAGGATTATGGCATTCACAGTAAAACAAATAAACATTTACTTTTGCACTGTTTCAAAATGGAAAAACATGTTTCCTGATATGTGAAGTGCAAATGAAACTCCCAATAAAGTATATGTTGAGATCCTGTCCTGAGAACTCAAGTGGCAGGATAGACCTCAGTGCAAAATTCAAAGGAATGAGTTCTCCACCCACCAACTTCAGCAGCGCTGCTAGGCACCATAATAATTAATTGAGCCTTGATATTTCATCAGCCGTTGATTACAGAGTGGAGCTAAGTGGAACATTTCACACAGAAAGTGAGGCAATGTTTCAACAAAGTCAGGGGGAAAAAATCACTTTTCACACAACATTGTTTTGTGAATTTTGACATTTGATTTCACTTAGCTGAATGAAGAATAGAGTGAGAGAAGGTGAGCATGCCAGAGTGAGAGGGAGAGACAAGACTCAGGCAGTTCACATGTTTAATAGCTGAAGACATGGGAGCAGATTCTCCATTTGACCAAAATTTTGTTGCATGCAAAGGAGAGACCTTTTGGAGAAACAACCAGAACTCCCAGATGTTTTGACCAGACTCAAGACACTGGCTCCCAGCCCAGAGCAGTAGGAAGACTGTTCCACATCGCTCAGGTTGGTCGAGGCCCCCCAGTGAAATGTTGAACAGCTGAGCATAGGTGAAACAGACACTGAAATCTTGCCCTTGACATCCAGTGACTTGTTTTGGAGAGAAAGCCTTGCCCTAGGGCAGCTGCACCAGGATGTGGTGCCAAGCTGTCTCTGCTATGGGCATGTGTGTGGCAGCCCAGGAGCCAGTGGAGAGCTGGCTTATAAAGGGAGTTGAGAAATAAGTGTTCATTTTTATGACTGCAAACATTCACCTCAGCACTTTTCAAGTCCCTCAGTATCTCATGGCTTTCCAGGAGCAAACCTTCTTCTGGTTGAAGAGTTTTGACATCAATTTTAGTGTAAACTTTAAAGAGTTTTGGAGGGTATTGCGTGAAGGGGGTTTTTGTCCAGACACTCTGTTTAGGAAATCTCTCTGTTCCTCAACAGCATAATCTTTTGTGGGTATGTGTGGAGGTGTTGGGTATGTGTGTATGTGTGTGTTGGAATTTCAGAGAATCACAGAATAATCTGAGTTGGAAGGGACCCACAAGGATCATTAAGTCCAATTCTTAACTGAATGGCCCATTCAGGGGTCAAAGCCTTTGGCATTATTAGCACCAGGCTCTTACCAACTTTGTTTAAATCTGTTAAGTCTCAGGGCAAAAACCAAACATCCATGTTTTAGCTATTTTTAATTGTGTAAATTCTGTATGTACAAATGCAGTGAAATGTATTGCCCTCATATAGCAAACTTTTTATTCAACAACATGATGTAAACAGCTATTTTTGTTCTTTTTGCTAGGACTAGCAGTGCTTTGGATGAAAGAAGATGGGGGGGAGGAAATACTGGCATGTGTGAAATGTAGGAGAGGAAATGTAAGAAGAGAGAAATCAGAACATTACACATAATAGGGCTACAGAAAGAGCAGCTGATAAAAAAAAAGATAAGCATTGAAGAGGAAATTAAAAGACAACAAGTTATCCGCTTGGAATTGATCAAGAAACAAGAGCATGTATGCCTGTAGTAACATCTCCATCTCCCATTGGCAGTTCCTCCAAGATCCAGGGTGTTCCCTGAGTCCTGGCTGACATCCAGCTTGGGTAATTATATTCTACTTACATAAAATTCCCCTTGCAGTTTCAATTGGACACCACTTTGCATCCCAAACTGTTCTGCAGTGTGGTTATGCCTGCTTCACAGCAGAGATGGCTCCATTTCAGCAGGGAGCAAAGTTATCTTTTTATATAGTTCATATACTCTGTTATAAAGCACCTGGGACCCTTCTGCATCAAACGTGCTGTACACATTACGTTATCAGTAGTATTCAAGTTATTAGGAGAAATAGTATACAGTCACCATTTATCTACTGAGACAATAAATTCTCTGTTAAGTAGGGTCTAAGCTAAATCACAGTGCCATAGTAGTGCTCAGATGGAATTGAATGGCACAGTTATAAAAGTAATTGAACAAGCCAGTATGGCTACAGCTGGGGAAAGTAAATCAAAGGCCTAGATCCTCAGCTTAAGTAAAATAGATTCATAGAAGCTCAGCTATTTACACCAGTGAGGAATTTGCCTCAAAAAACAGGCTGGCAAAGAGAGACTGGCCATCCCAAAGTTTCAATGCTTTTCCACCCAGCAGGAGCAAGCAGGAAAGTGATGATGAACTGTGTTTAAGCAGTAGTTGCCAACTTAGGGGAAGTTCTGAGGCCAAAAATTAGAGAAAGGGGAAAAATGCACACACACACACACACACACACACACACACACACAAACAAACAAACACAAGGGAAGAGCCAATGAAAGAGAAAACAGAGATTCAGAATGTAATGGGATTGCAAAGTGACCCACAACAGTCAGCTGACACAGGTGAAGCAGCCAGAAGAGGGGAATTGTGCTGTTGCCCAGTAGCATGAAAAGAAATGTGACTGCTTATTAGTCTGTTTTTTTGTTGTGTTTGTTTTTGGGTTTTTTATGTTTAGATCAAAAGGGCATTAAGTAATTCAATCCATGTGTTTACACAGAAAAGAATATCAGCATGGGGATGCATGGAAGCCACATGGGAATATCTGCTAAATGAGACTACACTGAAAACAGCCATTCAGCACTCTTGCAAAACCCACTGTATGGAGAGTTGACCACTGCATAATTCAGCCTAGTGAAAGACAGCCATTGAATGTAGCAGTTTGTGAGGCACAGACAAGTTTGCTGTGCAACTGGTCTAACCTGTTGCTTTTACAATCAATTCCACATCCAGAGTCAGGAGATGGAGCATGATAGATTCCACAATGAAGAGTTTGACAGAAAAAGGTAATCAATTAGTGTGAAAGGTAATCAGTGTAGAAAAACCAGATCATTCAGCCTCCAGAATTTCAGAGAAGTGTATTTTAAATATATTTTTAAAAGAGTTTAAATTAATTTGTGGCAAATTGCTTTTTTTTTTTCTTGACCATGCTTTTGGGCTACAGAAGAGCCACTGGCACTCCATTTACTGTCTTATTGTAAAATGAAATATGAAAAGGACTGTATTATGAGAGACTGACATTTTTCAGGGCATGATTTTTCTGCTGAAGAAAGCTCATTTGGACCTGCAAAGTAGACTTAGGAGAGGAACCAAAAACCTTTCATCCTTAGTTAAGTTAGACTGAGGAATTTTTGAGGCACAGCATCACCAGCCAGTCAAGGTAGGTGATTGCCCTGCCCTGCTCTGCATTGGAGCATCCTCAGCTTGAATATTGTGTCCCCTGGCTCTCCAGGGCAGTGGCCACAGACTAACAGAGTTCAAGAAGCATTTGGACACCACTTTCAGTCTCATGGTGTAAGTCTTAGGGTGTCCTATCTAGGCACAGGAGCTGGACTTTGATGATCCTCATGGGTCCCTTCCAATTCAGCATATTCTACGATTCTGTGAGGCTCTGTGGAATAGACTATTATAGACACTGTTTCAAAAAACTTGTCAAGGTGCAGGTAAAAATGCTATTTTGTGCCAGTATTTGGCATCTGCTAAAGGAGAAGGAAGGTCAGTAAAGAAGGTGATGAGTTCAGCTCCTACTATTTTTTAAATGACTAGCCAGGCCTGCTACAAACTTCAGAATATACCAAGATCATAAACAAATCAGTTGAAATAGATTTTAACAATTAAAATCAGATTCCAGAGAACATAATGAATACAGGCAAAGAGTGATAGATTTAAATAGGAAATAAATAATGCTACATAATATAATTTCTTTCAAAATAGGAGAAACTTTAAAGTACAACAGCAGCTGATTCATAATTGGAAAAAAAGATTTTTTCAGAAACACCTAAAGATAATAGGGGAAAAAAGCTTAAGAAAATGGGTCAAGGAATATTTTTGTTATTACTTTGTACATACTGTGGAGTATTTTGTTGAATTACAGAACCACATATCTGAAAATCTTACAGAGGCATCAGAGACAAGACTTAATTCTTTATTGTGGGCCTGCTAATGCTCTTCAGAATTAAGCTAAATTACTGTGTCTTTCAAGACTCATATTTTTGACAAATGTCTAAGACTTTTTGATCTTTACCATGTATTTCACACTGGTTCACAAGCTAACTTTTCAAAAAATTAGCTTTTGATTTTGTGCCTTGCATTTTGTCAACTGGATTCTTGTGAGCTTTGGGTTAGCAACTTTAAGCCTCTGCTTCACAGAGGCTAATTAAATTAAATCAACTGAGTGAAAAGGCAGCCTCTCAGGTCTGCACTAGAACAGGAACCAATCCCAGAGGGATGAGGAAGGGTAAAGCAGCAGCATGCAAGCTTTTCCCCTTCCCCCTTCCTCTGTGTGGAAGCTGTCCTAGGCACTGTCCAGGAGGCTGTCAGCTGAAACTGGCGGCTGCCATCAGCTAACACTGGGCACATGAAAATGAGCCAAAAAGACAACAGAAGGAGAATGGAAGTGCCAATGTCCTCAAAATTCTGGCTCTGAAAGGAAATAAAATCTCCTTTATCTACCTCACTAATTTGTTTGATTAAGGGGATGTGACTTATCCCCATACATTGGGGACTGGTGAGAAAGCTGCTGGGAGATGGCTTTTGAAATCATGTGTGCCCTTGATTGCAGCTCCCAGTCTGTGGGCAGCAACTACTGAATTATCCCCTGATTAGTAGGATGGCCTCACTATAGGGAAGTCTGTGAAGCTGGGAAAGCTTAGGGTAATTTCTACTCACATGTGCCACAAGGTTGCAATCAGCAGACTTAATTTGGGGTCATAGTAGTTATCATGTCAGGTACAGGTGGAAGTTTAGAAAACTCACCTTCACAGGACTATTTTTTCATACTGCAATACGAGCCCACAGGTTAAAGGTTGAAGTGCCCAAGTCAGCATTCACAATTGGAACTGGAAATTATTTTGCTGTATGCATAAATATGGCAGTAACCTTTCCTCTTTGTATGTGATGTAGTTTTGTGTTAAGTGGCTGAAAACCTAGATGCATTGAGCTCAAAGAAGGAGACAGGTCTGCAGGGAGAAGTAATGTGTGTTAATGAACTGGTTATTAACATAAAGAGAGGGGAGCATTTAAAAAAAAAAAAAGAAAAAAAAGCGCTTTCAAGCACACAAGCTCTTCTTCAGGACTAAATTTCATGTTCTTACACTCCTTAAACTCAATCGGAGCTTTAACATGAGCTCATTCATCTCTCACATTTAAATTGCAAATAGAGAGGATATAAGATTCATCCTAAAGGAAATGAAATTACCTACCATTAAAGAAATGATGGGGTTGTTCTAAATAAAGCCTCGAGTGCTGGAGCATCTTGACCCAAAGTGGGTGTAGAGTTCAGAGAAGGCAAGTCAGAACACTTTTTAGCATTGGTTTACCCACCTGTTAAACGGGTCTGACAGACAACCTCAGGAAAACAGAGAGAATTAATTAACATATCTGATGTTCTCTGGGATTCAAGAGAAGAGAAAAAAAATACAGTGCAAAATACTAGTCTTATTTTTGTCATTTTGGTGATCCATCATCCCACAGCTCTGTGGGGACAGGAACTACTGTCTGATTCAGCAGGCAGACACATGCAAAAGCCACTGAGATTTCCCTTTGTTGTGGGATGTCAAATGTGTTTTTATTTTTATTTAATTATTGGCCTTTATTGGGAGTGAGTTCCGATTCTGAGTGCTTTCATGGGACATCATATGATGAGGTGGTACCAGGGGAAGTGCTGCAAAGTAGGTCAGGTACCACAAATGTAACCAGACAAGTCACTCAGGGGAAGTTCAGCTGTTTCAAATAAGTCAGAGACTACAGCCTGGAAGACAGTGATTAAAGCTTAGAAGCCTTTACTGGAGCCACAGCATGATAGGCCTGAATCACGCCAGCAGTCAGATAAAGTTGTCCTATTATCAGTTTTCAGCCATCATGGTAAAATTCTGATCCTGCCAACCTTACTCACATCAGGGACTATCCTTTGCCTGGCAAGGAGACCCATTTGCTGTGTTCACACATCATAATTGAGGTCTGAGCCTAGAATAAATAAAGGCATATGAAAGACACTCGGTGCTGTCTACATTAGATAAACTTTGCCTAGGCATTTGAATTTTTATCCAAACTGAGCTTGTTCATTGAATCTTTTGTGATTCTTACAAAGGTAGGACTCAAAATATTGTCGACCACCTTACGTAATTAAATGAGGGTTAGTAATTAAATAGCCTCAATTTGTGTTGAATTTGAGCTAACTTCCCTTATTCACAAAGGAAAAATAAATCTGGAAGAGATACTTTGATATATATTTTTTTAACTAAAACCGAACTTTCAAGAGCTACCTCATACACACGTGTTCACATCTGCCTAATTTGACAGTCAGTTAAAATAATAAATTCCCAATCCATCCTTTTTAATCTATGTAATTGTTCATCTTTAGCAGCAAAATTTCTTAAAAGTGGTAGTGTTTGGTGTTACACTGGTCTGAAAAGGCCTACATTTCATCAGTTTCCTTACCTTACTGCTGATCTTTGCTATCTTCAGGTCTTGCCTGTGCTTATGTTTTTATATGTTTTCTTTGCCCTGGAATGGAAAATAGAAGTCTGGGTTTGAGTTTTTGTTTTTTGGGTTTTTGGTTTTTTTTGAATGATTGGTTGGGGTTTTTTCCCCTTAAAATAGATTTTGATTTAGATATCAAGCTGGTCCTAATGCTGATTTTTGACAAAATTAATTGTAGCAGCAGTGTCCTATCCTGCAGTGCTTTCCCCTTGACATCCTGGGCTGTTACATGTTCCTGGGCAGGCAAGCCTTTCACAGCTCTTGTTTAGTGTTTAGATCTTTAATATTTAGATCTTTAAAGTGTTTTGTGTCTACTTCTAGCAGGCTTTGTGCCAGTTCCCCAACAATGTAGCTGAATCAGTGACTTGGAGCCAATTCCATGATAGCGGGTCCAGCAGTCTGCTCTGGGTATGTATCTTGTGAGTCCTGCAGCCTGCATGCCTCTTTGCCAAACAATGATATAATCAATAAGCTGCCAGCTCTTGGATCAAGGATGTATCCAAGATATTTTAGGCTTATCCAATTACCAAATAATTGTGTTTGCAATAACTAGCTCGTGTTCAGCACATTTGGTTATTAGAAGAAAGTTGATTGCTGCTGACTCTTTCAGTGCCAGTACAGCCAGAAAAGCCCAACTTTATCATGTCTCCACTAAGCTTAGAAAAGTTACCTCTGAGTGTTTTCCTATTTTTGGTGTCATGTAATGACATGCAGCTTATTCACATTGCTGTCTCCTCCAGCAGGGTTAGCGTAAAGGCTTTAAAGATATTGGCAGTATGCCTCCAATTTCCTCTTCTCCCCCTTAAACAATTACAGAGTCCCTAAATTCTCAATCAGCTCCTGAAGCCACCCAGTGAGCCAGCAGGATGTGGAGCTATTCCCAAGCACGGATGAGCACTGAGTGCTGTGCTCCCTGAGCCCCTCTCCCTGCAGCCAACAGCAAATCGGCACAACCCACCTGGCAGGTAAGGGTTCTCTTTCTTATGCAAACTGGTGTTTTTCAAGGCTTTTCACTCTCCAGACAAAGAAATAACCTATAGGGACTTCGGAAAGCTAAAACCAAAGAATTCTAGCCATTCTGGACCAGTCCTGCTTCAGTGATTTCTTTGAGTACCAAGTGCAATGACGGCCCAAAACACAACAAAAAATGTTAGTATATTTTCATGGTCATTCTTTTGGAAATTTTGCACTTCCAAGGAGATCCTAGGATGCAACAACTTTATAGTATGAATTGGTCCCATGTTGATTTGCAGTCCACAAATTCAACAGGACCCCTTTTAGAAATTCTAGCAAAATTTTCTTTAGAAATCATGTTTCAAATAGATTGTTCCACTCATGCACTTGGTAGGTAAACATAAATAGGTTGCAAAGGAAGCTGCATAGATTGAGTTTTTAAAATGTTTTTCTAGAAGGACTTTAGTCTTGAAATTTGAGGAGGACATGTAAAAAAATCACACTGAATATGCTGCAACAACAACAACAAAATTATCTATTTCAGAGCAATAGACATTCATTGTGAAAGGATGATGAGAACAGAAGCAAATACCATGGATCAACAAGTGAGTTTTAGTCTATATCCAGGGGTATGCTCCTTTATATAGCACTTAACACAAGCTCCCAGGAAACCAGAGGGAGAACACTGAGCATATCACAGATGTAAGGGTTTTCAGTGGCACCGGTCATGGTTTAAAGAAGATGCAGATGCCTTTCAGTCAACAGCCAAAGGGAACCACATACCCTCTTTCCTGGAAACAGATAAGGTGCTGGGACAGTCACAGCTTATTATGCAGAAGCAAATACAGGAAAGGATTAAAAAAAAAAAATTAAAAAAAAGACAAACAAAGGCAGCTTAAAACAAGTGGTAACATCACTTTTAACTTCTTTTTTTTTTTTTTTTTGTACTGACAGTTTTAAAAATCACTTAAAATCCACATAAAAGTACAGTATGTGGGATTCAAATAAACACAAGTGGCCTACTAATGCACTAACGTGTGTGTAATTATTTTAAAATCTGGTTGCACAACAATGAACTCTGCTTTTCATCTTAATCTCATGGAGAAGAAGAGATGTCTGTGGTCTTGGTAAAATGCAATCCACGCCAGGCTTGGACTAGTCTGGCCACCCAGGTTTGCCTTTTCATATATCTGATAGATGTGTTTTGACAAGTTATATTAAGTACAAAGCAGGCCACCAGAGCAGCATGTGGAGTTGATATAGACAGAGACAGAAAGGCAAATAACAGTATGAACACACTTTTGTAGGCAGTATTTGCCATAACCAAGTATCCCCCCCATACATCATATTACCACACTTCATGAAGGAAAAAAAATTCAACATAAGAAACAGGGTTTAAAGGCTTTCGAAAAGCAATATTTTATGCAGGATTTACAGTCTTTGTATCTCCCTTATCTGTGTCAGGTTTTTGGTTTGTTTTTTTTTTTTTTTTAAGATCTGAATTGTTACCCTTGGTGTACCTTTGCTTTTACACTGGTTCAGTTAAGGGGAATGTCAGAGGCTCCATTCCCACTCCATCCTTCACTTTCTATTAATACCAGTGTATGTTTCATTTAGTCACTCCTCTGAAAACTGGTGCAGAAACTTCATAAGGGGAAAAAAATGCTGGCACATACACACCTGAATTGATTGCCCTTTTCTTTCACAACCATCTTGAGTACATCACCATCATCCTCCAGAGTGCTCGTAAACAAGTTTTGGCAAAGGCAAAAACAAACACTATTTTAGAACATCTTTGGATGCACTTCCAAAATGCAAAACTAATTAATCAGTAGTCTCTGAGAGACTCAGCTAAATGTGGCTGCTTCTTTGACACTGATCTCAACTTTGATGTGAATATAGAAAGCATGTGAGCAAACCCCCTAAAAGAGGTAATGGGTTTCAATTATTTATTTGTTTGGAAGACGGGGGAGTAGAAGGTTAGCAATAAGTACACAGCTAATCCTGCTTGGGCCCTCCTGACCACGAGGGTGTTTAACTCCCTGCCTCCTGACACTGTGTCTGCACAAGATGCAGTAGGATGCCTTTCTTGGGCTGTCATTGTGCCAAGTTCCTTACAAAGCAGGATATACTTAAAGGACATGTATACTGTCAAGCCACATATAAAGACTGTTATTTTTAATTATTCATTAGCAACACTAGAGAGCTGCTAGCTCAACATATAGGCCCTTCCCCTTGCTTCGTTTAACTGTCATTGGTTTTCAAGCCAAGAGTGTGTATTCTGAGCATTAGCTAGTCATTAGCATCGTATTCTCCAGACACAATATAATCATCCTAATAATTGATTGTAGAGAAGGTAGTCACTTGTATCCCATACAATTCTCAGCCATGAACTTTGTCCTCTGCAGTTTATTATGCACAGAGAAACATCTTGATGTTATAATCTATCTTCCTCACAAATTTACATCAAAGGGCAACAAGCTACATATTGCTCCTTCAAAACATACCATTTGTATGATGCTGTAAAAGCACCTGCTTTTTCTGAAAGGCATGTTATTAGCAAATGTGAAATTAAAATATAATGCACTAAGTGAAAGCCTTCCTCATAGAGATTATGAATGCATGGAGAAAGAAAGAACACACAGGATTTTTCTTTGAAAATAAAACCTATTAAAATAAAGTAGAGTGACTTTTGTGTCACAAACAAGGGGACTATATTGATACTAGACTGATTAAGAGAAACTGCTTGTAGAAGTAAGAGTAATCTGCAATACTTATGTGATAAATACCTTGGGAAAAATGCCTGCTTTCCTTGTTGACTGGATCAATTTAAAATAATTTCATGTTCTTAAATCATTTATAAGTTCTACTGTTTTTCTCTCCCCCTACACAGACCTGTCTAATGCAATATATAGACAATGAAACTTGGAAGTTTTCAAGACGTCTATTTATAAAAGTTTTAAATCTGATTTGCCACACAAATTCTCTAAGCCTAAATATAGTCCTCAAAAGGTGCAAATGAAAAGGGACAAAAAGAAGTCACTAAAATATTTATAAAGACAAGGAGAAAAAAAATCTGTGGTAAACAGCAGCTAATTGTAAACCCATTTTCATACTCTTCTGCCTCCAGCTCAAAACCAATATGATAAATGACCTCTGGAAGATAAAATGCGAATCTTTTGTATTTACTTGATAGATTAGATTCATATACAGAACTCTTATTACAACAGTGATTAGGCACTTATTTATGTACAATGAATAAGTATCTTAAAAATCTGGGAAGCTTACTCATCTGTACCATACAGATACATTTTTTCACCATTTTTAAATAAGAAAAGGGATTGCAGGAATGTTAGACTGGAAAGATCTCAAAGAGGAGAACCATCTTCTTAGAAATTTATCCAGCTCTTATCACAAGAAGATGTAAATGCTATGAAAATCTTCAGAAAGCAATTAGGTGACATGATGTCTACAAGCAGAATGAAGAGGATTTAATAAGTCACTGTTGCCCACTTCAGTATAATTCTGAAACCAGGATCTCAGTGTGATGGACACTGAAGTATGAAAGATGGGAATAGTCCCAGTTTTGCCAGCATAAACAATTTTCCTATAAAATAGGAGACAAGTCAAGAAAATTAGTAATATTTTCTCTGACAGAATGGAAGGAAATTTGAAATACTGATATAATCAAAAGTATTAATTTACTATGTGCCTCAAATTACATCCTTAACTGGTTACTCAAAGATCATTCCAGCTTTTGCACATACATAAACCCTTAATAACTTCATAAGCTTAATCACCAGACACTCTTAACACAAAGAGCATTGCTTTCTCCTGAGGACACCCAGCAGTAGTAGTTATTTTTTAAAGTTATCATTCAAACAAACCTGTTCGTAACTATTTAAAATCTATTTTTCCAATAGTAATGATTAGATTTTTTTTTACTTTGTTCTTGCAGAAGGATAAATGCTTCTATTAGCTTTGCACACAACAATAAGGCTTTAAAAGAGAAGTGAGAAGGCTAGTGAGCTCAACGAGTTGTAATATTCATTTTTACTGTAATTTTTGTGGTTGAAGGTGCATACGCCTTCCTATTAATAAAATATATACAAAAATAGTATTAAATAAATCAATGTTTTGCAGATAAAGTCACACTGTGCCTACTATGGCATTAATTTGCAGCATGGATCTTAAAACATTAGGGTTAGTATTCTGTCTGAGGAATAAATTATTTTGTATTTTTCTCCTCTTAGTAAACTTTTGGAAATGTGCTCAACTGACATTGCACAAGAGCCTGGTCTCCATCTCTATTTCATTAGCTCTTACTCAGACAGATGGAATCTTTGACAGTTCTTTAGCCCTTGGTCACTGAAGACACCTGTAAGACAGTCAATTTTCTAGACCTGACAATAGAACTAACTTCTACATTTTCTATACCCGTAGAGTCTCATCTCTCCTGTGGTACTTTCATATTAGAAAGTACATTTCCAAATTCCGTTTCAAGGAGCTGTTTCAATTCTCTTTCAGTGAACAACTTGTCAGCTCTACCAATTTAATGATCCACGTTTCTCATGCAAACCTAGAAAATGCATACAGCACATTATACATTCCCCTATGTGACCATGGTTGGGCTTTGTTAACTGCTAAGAAGGTTATTATTTACATCTGATGAATGATTAAGTGCTCTATAACAATGTAAAGAAATTTGGCCTGTGTGGTCCAGCTGCTAGCTGAATTCCATTCCTTCTACTTGAGCTTGGTATCTGGAATATTTAGTAGTCTGCAGCATAAAAATCTTTGGTCAGGCAGAAAATGTAAATATTTTCTTCTTCCTTACAAGAGGAAAAGGTCAAGTTTTACTAAATTGCCCATATCACATTTCTCAATATTATAAATTTTATCAAAAGTTCAAATTTTTGTTTAAATAGAAATATTCATTTATCCAGAATAAATACATTTAGTAAGTGACTGTCTAGCCTAATAATCCTCTTGCTTTTTACTTTTGTCACAGTGTATAGTGTTACACAGTGTGAACAGCAATAATGGTCATGTGTTCATAAGAGTAGATTCATTTTGGCAAGTCTTGTTAGTTGACAGGTATGTAATACAATTGCCTTGCGGCTTTGAGACCAGGTTTCAAACACAGCCTTCACTGAAGTGACTGAAAATCATTCAGATCTCATAACTGTATCAAGTGACAAGTAATGTGAATTCAGTCAGTATGTGTATGGGACCTGATGTACACTAGCCAGTCAAAAGTGCTTCCCTTTATTCAGTGCACTGCTATCTCTGACCATCAGAAGACACTTAAGGCAAGGGATTAAGGCCAGCAACACATAACTATCTTTCTAAATATATTCATATCTTTCCAACAAGACATTTATGTGCCCAGCAGCTGTTTCTGTAGCTTTTGTACTCAGTGTCCACTAAAGGAACTCAAGTCCCTCACATACACAATAAGGGCACTGTACTAATTGTCAACATTAGCTGCCAAAAGCAGCAATTCTATCAAGTTGATGTTGAGTCAGACATGGACTTGTCCTGATTGGGTTACTTTTTAACGCTGCTGGACACCTCTCACTGTGATGTTTTCACTGCTCACCAAAGAGTGCCAAACATTGGCATCTCATTCATGCTTGTCATTGCCATGATATCACACATTAAGCTCTAAGAGGAAACAAGATTTCACCTTATTATATCACATACAAGGAACATGTCAGTCACATGAACTCATGGTCAGAAAAGGAAAATGGAGTTTATGTCCAACAGCCAGTGATCCTGCAAGCTTTAGGTAAGATATTTAATTCCTCTTTTTTGTCCCATCTTTATCCACCACAAAATAAAATTATTAAGAATAACAATATGTGTGCTAGACACTTTGAGACGAACAGCTGGTTTACAATGGTTTTATCCATGGGCACAATGTACTGCATGGGCAAGTATGTTTATTTTATTAGAAGCATTTCAAAACCCATTTTATTCCCCCAAATATTTTCTTTTAAGGAAAAGGCATCATGCACATGGAATGTCTTCCAGCTCAGAAGAGAAACTCATTATGTTTTCACTTCATGGCGTGGTGAGTAGCATGATGAGGCATATTGCTCCTAGTTGGAACATGGTCACACCAACAGCGGTAGAGGATCTGAAATGCCTGGAGGGAGAGCTCTCATTACACCAGCAAAGAAGAAGGAAGCCATAGGAAAGGAAAAAGGTAGAATTTGACTGTTCTCAGAATTTTACACTCCTCTCCTTCACTACCTTACTTTAAAGCTCTCTTATTCAGAAGGTATATTCCTTTTTTTGATTCAGGTCTGACTTTTGAGGTTTTCAAGACTTTTTGAGTCCTGCCACATCTGTTTCCTTTCTATTTATTACACATATTCTTTCTTTTTTTTTTCCCACCCAGTTCTCATATTTACAGACTGAATCCTTCAAGATGTTTTCTTCCCTTCCTCCACCCCAACTCTGGGTGAGCTCTCTGAATCCCAAGGAAACACTTCCTGCTCTGCCCCAAGGCTTTACACTTTATCTCATAGTATCTCAGTATTCTCTGTGCTGTTTGCAGCTCCTCCCAATTAATTATCATATGCTGATGTCAGTTACGCACTGGAAGTAGCCACAAAATTCGAGGGGGTGATATTTTTATTCCCCATTACCTCCCAGGCTGTCTCCTCCACAATCCCAGCTCTTCCTTGACCCATTTCTCAATGAAAAAAAAATGAAATAATCTGTAAAATACATCATCTAGTGTGATTACACTTTAAGATTACTGAATTGTTTGGGTTGGTATCATTGACATTACTGTTAGTAACTTGACTACCATACCCTTTGGACTGAATCAAGATAAACCAGATTTTCCTCAGAGAAGGTTGCACAGAAGGGAAAAACATGACTTTCAAGTAAAAATACGCTGTAGCACAGTCACCCCCTTTCCATGCTGTGTCATTCAAGCCATAATTTAGGGAAAGCACATGAGAATTGCATGTGTGTTCATTGCTACCTGTAAAAAGTCTGTTTTAAATTACTTCTAATAGTTCCGTGTCCTTTTCTAGAGCCCTTTTCTCTAAAACCACTGCAGTGTTCATTACAGAAAAATCCTTTTCTTCCATAAGTCAGTAATGTTAATGAATGCCTCAATGTAGTCTTGAACCTCACCAGCATAAGTCAGGGGAGCTCTCTGAAACCCAGTGATATTATTTACAGCAGCTTAAGATTTGGGGGTCTGGGCCAGTGTAATGATCTTTTTTCATTGAGCCAATTACAACAGAAGCAAACACATTAATATGAATAACATTCATAGCAGTAGGAATAGAAACACACTGTAATTTTTAATGCTGAATTATAACTGATTAGGCTGGGAGAAAGTATTAGATATTTTCTCAGGTAACCTGTATAGAAGTTCAGGTCCATATCGAAACTACAAAATGCATGGATTTCTAATTTGTATTATTTATATAACATACAGAACTGAATTCTTGCTGTTGGCCTCATCTGCCTGGAAGCTTCTTTATCAGAATTGTTCTGTGTAGCAATTTACCTGTAAAAGATCCTTTATATACAAGTTTGAGAATTTCATAATCAAAAAGTACATGGTAGAGCAATTAATTCGGCTAAATGTCTTGTGAGGTATCTGCAGAATTTCAACATACATTCAAATGTTAGAAAAATATCCTGTGACTTGTCATGGCATCTGCATTATTAAACAAATATTTGAGACAAGTCTTCGATTCTGATGGTGAGTTGAATCCAGGAAAATGTACAAAGAAAATGTAACTTGGGACATTTTCTTTGTTCTTTATCTTTTGCAGATTTTATACCTCTGACATTATAAATCAATAACAGAATAATTGTACAGATCAAGCATAGATTTATACATGAAAGTTTCCCAAAGATTTAATGTCCATTTTTTTAACCATTAGTACATTTCAATAACCGGCCACTTAAAAAAATAGCTACCACTTAAATCAAGAATCAATTAGAAACATTAATAAAAAAAGGCCTGTTAACTTCCATTAGACCCTAAATGAGCTTTTTAATCTCCATTAATCATGCAGTTGTTAATCGTTGTTTTTATCAAGATTGTAAAAAACAAGGATTCTTAATTCCTTTCAAATAAATTAAAAATCAGCTTTGTTTAAAAACTACAAGCAAACTTACCTACAATAAATGAGGAAGGGAATGGAATTCATGTGTTCAGTCACTTGCTCATGGATTGAGGTAAATACTGGTGGAAAACAGAGTAAGCTAATTGGTAACTAGTGTAATATCTTCATCTGTCATGAAGACTCAATCCACAAAGCTATTTAAAAGGCCCTGACTCAAGACTGGGCATAAGGAATGTAGAAAATTACTGTACAGTTTTGTCAAAATATTTTTATTTTTCACAGGGGATAGCTAAAGCATTGAGAAGTATATGGGTCCTTCCTGATTATGTCCTACGATTTCCTTCTAGTAATAATTACGGAATCAGATGATCATAGGATGGTTTGGGTTGGAAGGGACCCTAAAATCATCAAAATCTTAATGGCTCAGTGAACTTGTCAGAGACAACTTACACTCGCTGTTGTACAGTGGTCACTGCCCACAGACCTCACAAGTGGGGGGAAGGCTGCTGAATGTTTTGGCAGGTTGAGAAATCATCCCAAATTCTTCCTTTTCTGGGAATGATGTCACCTATTCTAATCCTATTTTCTTTTTATGTGTCATTATTTATGGTTGGCATTATTTTCATCAAAAAAAAAAAAAATAGAAAACTGTGATGGGTATAGCAGGCAAGGAATTAAATCCTTTTTAACATTTCCTGCATTCATTTTCTGTGTCTCTGATAGAAGATCTCTATCATCCACTGTGACACTGGCAGGCTGAGAAGTACGTAGGTGGGAATGAAAACACCCTGTGGGATTTTGGGGCTTGGGCAGTGCAAAGGGCCATAGTACTTGTCTCTGTTAAAATTTTATGCAGAAAACCATTCAAATTTCAGTTTAACGTTCAATCTTTTACAATACTCACTTAAGCCTGGCCTTTAAGGCTACCCCAACCCCAATTAACACCAGCAGCAGTTCAGAACACAATAACTATATAGCTCAGACGTGAAAATTTCCACTTTAAAAAGCAGGGGTGAACCTTCCCTCTGTGTGAAATGTTCATACACTCGTGAAAACATCAGGCATTTTCTTCTTGCTTGGCTTACAAATATCCTCCCTCTTACACACAAAAGAACGGGTACATTGCACAACAGCATCAGAGGGAGCCTGGGGGCAGCAGTGCCATGCGTTCAAGAATTACCTTGGGGCTCTTCAAGACAGGCCACTGGAGGCGGAGGTGACACAATGAATTCAGAGAGAGTGGAGGAGTGCTGGCTGAATAGATTCTTATGCATTCTCTGTATTTAGTAATACCCACATATTGGCATTGACATGAGTTTCAGAGGCAGAAGGGTTGAGATGCAACATGGCATTCATAATGAAGACTGATAGAAGCAAAATAGGAACAATACTAAATGGGACATCATTAAATATTATTATGAGATAAAGTTAAATTTACTTAGTAGAAAAAAAAAAAGTTCTCCTAAGAACTGTATTTCAAAGACTGACATTTCATTGCTTGGCACGTTCCAGCAGTGACTGAGAATTGAACAAAGATATTGCAGTCTAAGAAGATCACGGAGCAGAATATTACACTTCATTTTTTAATGCGTGAGTGAGTTTAGTGTGGGCTGAAGGTAGGAGCTGATAAAGCAAGGAGGTGCTATGCAACCTTCAGTCAAACACACTCTGTTTCATAACTGCCAGAGGCCTTCTCAGGTGCTCCTGGTCTCTCTGGCAAAGAACGTGGCTGTGGGCAGTTGTGTGCAGGAAGGACCAGGTTATTTCTCTGGGGTGCTTACTCCAGCCAGAACAGAGATCTCCACCTAAGAAATGAAAGCTCCTAACAGCAATAACCTGAGCCATCTAGACCATATTGTATTTTTTTAGATTTTATGAGCTCATGAAAGACTTTCAGACTTTCAGCCATAGTTAAGACTTGAGGGCAAAAGGGGAGGATGTGCTAAATTTAGCAAAACAAAGAGAGATTCACTCTCCTATAGGGAGTAAAAAATCATGAAAATCTCTGCAAAGACTCCAAGGTCTCTATAGAGTATGCAAAACAGAAGGCTTTGGAACACACATGTTGGTAGAAGTACTGCTACACAAGTGCTAAGCCACTCAGTAACTCTAAAGCTAGGCCTGATTTTCCACACAACACTAGAGCTATCCACTGCCTACATTTATTCAAATGCAGTTGATTTGAACTACAGAGATTTCCTTAAGTTTCCTCCAATTTTTTACTGCTTGAAACTCAATCACCACCTGACGCCTGAAGCCCATTCTGATCAACTCCCTCCTTCCTTTCTGGTCCTTTCCTGTTAGGCCCTGCAGTTATGAGTCCCAGGTTCAGCCATCCTAGTTCACACTGAGTTTTGAACAGCAGCTGTATCTCAAGGTAGAGAGTAGGACTCTCAAAATATTGTTCAAGGCAATAGTTTTCCTTCCCTAAGGTATGTTGTGCTGTAGTATTAGCAGGGCCTTCTTAACCTATACTATCTTGATGCAGCTGTTTCACCCTTCAGTAGCCTGAAGGCTGGAAAAAACACATATCACCACTTCTTTTTGATACATCTTGTTGCTGTTATTTACCACACCCTGGTATGTTGTGAGGTTTTGTTGTGATTGCTTGGCTTCTTGCAAGCTGGGTGTTAGCAAGCATATTCAACATTCCCTGTCCTATCTGAGTTATAGAGATTTAAATGCTAATTTATTGAGTTCTGCATGAAACAGAGGTTTCCTGGCACCTGGACAATCCTTTACCAGCAAGGTGTGAGGATCTCACTTCCCTTTATATCTGTCTTTCATTAGTCTAATTAGAAGATTTATGCTACTGTCCAGTAGTGGGGTGACCTATCTAGCGTTCTACTGAGGACAAGTGAGTGTTCAGTGGTTTGCTAACTATTCATTAATATTCAGGATTTGCCATCCTATCTCACAGAAAGATCACCAGTTTGGAACAGGAAACTGTTCAGTCTAATTTGGCAGCAGTTTTCTGTGCTGCTTTCTTCACAGTGGTTCACTGAACTCTTACCTTGCTCTCAGCTGCAGCTATTTGTACTTTTGCAAAGAGTGGATGGGGGCAAAATGCAGTTTGGGATGGTATGAATTCATACCAACCTTCTGCTGAGGTAAACAAATGTTGCAAGCAAGTGGGCAAAAGTAAATAAAGCCTTACTTCTTTCTTGGTAAAAACCCTGGGAAACTAGAACCAGGGGAGCCATACAGAGAGAGCTATTGGCCCTGGGAAAGGCTGGTATTGAGTTTTTCATCTCTTTCTTCATACATCTTTTGAAAGCAATATCTAAAAATGAGGTAGTTCGTTAAAAATGGCAGAAAATCAGAGTTACATGGTATAGAAACAAAATGGATGTCTTTACTGCTAACTTCTGCCCTTGATGCAAAAGCTCCAAGAATATAACTACTCATATAGGTCCAATTGAAATGTTTTCTTTTTTACACTTGCATTTTATTCTGTACCTTACACAGGTCAGTCTTCTACAATTTATCTGAAATACACCTTTGAGTTTCCCTGTAAGTTATTGCCTTTCAGTGTGAGGTATTTGCACTGCCTGCAGTATGCATCCAGCTTGGGTGAAATTCCTTTTGGAGTTATCCTTATTGTCCAAATGGGCAACTACAACCAAAAGCAGCATGCTTAACATAAAAAGTCATTATTCCCAGGTTTCTGCTACCCTGGTTTTATGTTGCCAAAGGCAATGAAATAGTGCAGCCCAGCTGGCTGGTTTTGGTGAGGAAGGTCTTGCACTCGGAAACTATCAACATTTGGATTCCTGAGGAACAGAAGTTCCCAGAAATTTACCTGCCATGGAAGCTGCTTAAAATGTTAGATTAATTATTTTCTCAGTGAAGAAGGAAATTTTTGAAAATTAAATCATGCATTTTCACTCCATCTTTTATCAAATCCAAGTAACTGTTTCTTTTATTATTTGAGACAAAATATTAAAAAAATATGTTCTTCTTCCCTGTGCCTTCTCTCTTCTCTCTGACTATCTTATGGGGGAAAAAAAAGACAGACAAAAATAGTATTCAAAAATGGAGACTTAATTGAAAAGTCACTTTAGGAAAGAATTTTTATCCATTTTCAAAAGACCGTTTTTGATATTCTGCAAAGGGAACTATGGTGACCACTTATTTTTATCCTGTGAAATAGAAGACAACTCTTTTATCTCCAGTTCCAGCACCGTACTGTATCCAAACTGTTTAGTCCACTAACAGATTCAGCAATTCACCATGAGTTATGGCTAAGGGTTTTTTTTCTTTCTCACTCATCAATTATTTCTTATTTTTCTGCCAAAATAAAAAAGCCAAATGCATTCTAAAACAAAAATGTCAGATGTTTTTGCTTAGACACTGACCTTTGACAAGGAATGTGTTTTTTCTGGGTTTTTTTTGTGACACAAAATTAGAGAGAAGTGGTTACTTGACTAGGGCTAGTGTAAATGTCTGGTGAAGTCAGCAGTGTTCTGGCACACTTACCCTTACCTGAGCCTCCTGTGCTCTTCAAAATAAAAATACATATAGTGAACACCAACCTTCAACCAATATTCAAAAGCAAGAATTTACTTTCTGTGCTCAGGGAACATTGAAACTATGAGAAAAACAGCTCCAGGCACCTTCCTCACCTTTCATACCTGCCCCTCTAAAACACCCTCTACTGAATGGACGGTCTCTACAGTACACTTGCGTGCTTTGAATGGCAGAAGTACAATGTCTTATAAAGTTATAATCAGGCTAGATCTCACTAATCTGGGCTATAGCTCAACTGTGAAGGCTCTTTTGAGTAAAATCATTTCTTTATTAATGAGATTCAGCCCAATCTCGCTGATAAAAATTACTTTAAAAGATGTCCCTTTGCTGCTATTCAAATGAATGGGAGAAAACGGTGGGTGTTTTAAGAGCTGTCTTCCTGTCATATCAGGATGGATCTCATTAGCGAAGGGAATGATTTTACCAGGAAAAAGCTTCTACAATGAGAAAACATAGCCTACCAAAGATGAGTAAAATTCAAGTCTAAAAAAAAACCCCTTAAAAATCATCTCACTGCTGGCAGTCAATAACAGTAGAAAGGACATTTCTCTCTCTTTCTCTCAAAAAAAAAAAAAAAAAAAAAAAGAAAGTATTTTTTAAGTTGAACTGGACAGGATCTCATTAGTATAGGAACTATTTTACTTAAAAGAACTACCAGAATTATTTTACTGTTCAACCTAGATTAATCAAGTCAAACATGATTGTGGGGGAAAGGAAGAAACTGACTTAAGAAATAGACATGGAGGGGTTATAATCGACAGATATTTTTAAAGAAGCTGTCATACGTTCGCTCAGGTAAACTTTTAAACCAGTGTATGAAATGTCAGATAGATGTGACCAAACACAACTGACTCACAAAAAAAGCCAAATACAGTATTATGCCACAGAGAATTTACAATAGCCTGATTATCCTTCTCTTTGGATGATTAGCAGGAAAGGCTAAAAGCACCATATAATTTTAGCCATTTTTGAGTCCTTGTTATCAAAAGAAAGACAGTTTCAGCAGTCCTGGACTGCAGTCAGTGTGGGAGTCTGTGCTTTTTCCTTCTCACCCTTTATTGGATTATGAGATTCAGCTAAAATCTTGCAATGGGGTCTCTCAATTAGCACTGCTCTGAATGTAAAAGCCAGTGTTGATAAAGAAAGATCCTATTGTGAAGGAGTGAACATGGTTATCCTCATCTCTAAAGCACTTCCAGAAAAGGAAAGGCTGGGAGGACTGCACATGTGCAGCTCAGAGTTCTATCTGGACAGGAGCAGAGATTTGGAGAAAATATCACCCCCAGCTCAGAAAATTACCCAAGCCTGGAAATATCTATTTGAACAGAAACTAAGCATAAGAGACTGTGTGTCTTTCACAGACTGTGACTGGCATTGCAGTATAAGACAAACAACAACAGTGACTGCAAAATCATAGATAGACTTGTACAGTGTCTCTGGTTTCCTACTAGAGGGCTTTTCTTATATTTTGATGCCTTTATTCTTCTCTCATAGCACTCCTTCATGAAGCAAGATAGCCAGCTGCAGATACTTATCCAAGCTGCAAACATAAACCTAGACAGGAATCAGCTTTTGGTTTAAATAGCCCTAAATTAATTTGAATCACTGTAAGATTACACACACCTGTGCCCATGGATGCCTTTTTTTGTGTTCTGGCCCTGGAACTTTTGTAGAGATTTCTCAATGACTTGGTGCAGCAGCAGCTCTAGAGGTATGGAAAGATCAGCATGTAAGTCTGTGTTCACCAGAACCCAACTTGTGAGATGTTTTAAGATTAATTTTCTCATTATCACCACATAGCAAATATTAATGTAATAAACACCCTTTTTTTTTTTCAGTGTGCTAAAAAAAAATTTCTGATCAGCAGATTACTGAGCATACTTGGAGTTTAGTACAAGCTAATTGCAAGGAAAAAAAAGAAAGTGGAAAAACTAGGTTTTGTGTGAGGCATGTTTTAATTTTTTTTCCATTCAAAGACTGTCAGATTCTTTGTCATATCTACAGGCTAGAATCTCAGTACACCTTAATATATACACTACTCATAGATTTACAGTTGCAAATTAACTCAGTAACATACTTTTTAATAGTTAAAGTTGATTTTTTTTATCTCTTTCACATGAACACACACATTCAAGCACACAAAAACACACCAGCTCATACATATGTGAAAATCTATAGTGATTTTTCATTTTAGCCCACCCCGAGATGGGCTGGACTTCTATCATTCACATTTTTATATATTCTGAACATGTTAAAACAAATCTGTCCATGTCAAAAAAGCAAATGCCATGGACTTTATCTTTCCAGATGAGAAAGCTGCTCTGAGGTCTGATTGCAGCTATGTGAAATGAAAACCCTGTAGGTGTATCCCACATTAAATGTTCAGCTTGAAGCTAGCAGTTAAGCATGTCACATTATTACATGCATAATAATATGATGAGCTGAAATGACAGAATGCCAGCTTCTCAACAAAAATTAAAGCAACAAACACTGATTTCTTCCAAGGATACCAACTATAACTCTGCATAGTGGCTTTGGGAAATTAAAGTATGTGCTACATAGGCAAAAGGACATACCAATGTGAATATATGAGAACCCAGCTGGCTGGGGGATAGACCTGCTTCTCTGGTGTTCTCAAGTGCTACCAGGACAAGCAAACTATCTGGAATATCACCTCATGGTTAAGGAACACACCAAGTTTTAAATGGTGCAGCAAGTATAAAACGTAAGTAAGAATGGCGGAGTCTGTTTAAAATAATTAGTTTCAGCTCCTTTCACTGAAATAAAATTTAATGTATTCTTGGTTGGGTCTGGATACTTGCTAAAGAGCAACCAGGTATGTTTGATGCATTAAAAGATGACTTTTTGGGCAATCTTAGCACCCACTTCATCCATGGAATTTTGGATCTGTTCAACACTACATGTACGACCTCACAGGGTTTATCAAGTTTTAAAAAGACACAATTTAATTAGGTTAATATTTTATTTATGTTACAACTTCCCCCTAGTCATGTCTAACAGAGGTTCTGCTTACAATCTTGCCAAATACCAAAGAACAAATCAACAGAACCTAAATATACTTTTTTAAAAGATGTTATTTGGATAAAATTTGCATTTGAAAGTCTAAATTTGCATTTCTCTCTAACCCCCCAAATATCAGCTTATTAAAAATAAAAGTTTCCAAGAGATCTTTTGGAAGCAAAACTTTTCTTTTATTTTTAGAATGAATTAAACACTTTTACTGGTGCATATTTTATATAATTTTGCTGCAATACATCCTAATTTTAGTTATCGTAGAACTGCAAATTTTTTTTTTCATGTTGAAGTAGAAATGGGACAGAGTTTGTAAACAAGCAATCCCACAAAAGAAATACATTCTTACAAAAAGCTGGAAACAACCAAATCTCATAAAAAAGATTAGTCACCAATCAGAGGACTTTCTACATCACATACATGAGTGTTAATTGGAGCAAAAAATCACCCCAAAAATCCGTATAAATCTACTCTGGTACATAGTTGTACTTAGTGCTGAGTCTCAAGAGTGAATCTCAGGTGTTTCACTCCTGTTATGCTGGCACAGGACTTTATCCTGTGGCTACTGGATGAAATACTTTCAGGAAAGGATTTGCTTTCCAGAAGAAGATAGAGAATATTCCAGGGCCATTGAAATCTGAGTAAAAGGTGGTAACAAACATTGGCTTCTTCCACGTTGTCTATGTATTCATCACTTGTGCAAGTAATAAGGTAGATATTGTTATAAATTCATGTATTATATGATAGTTTTGGCACTTTATTGGTCAAATATAGATGAGGAAATAGGTTTTTTTTAGCAGTTCATTTAACCCTTACTTATAGCAACAAAGAAAAAGACACATGATGTCTTGTGTTTTTGCAACAACTAAAATACATGGTATCCAAAATTCAACAAGATCAAGTGGACAGCCCACATGCTTCTTCACTGCTCTCAGAACAGAGCTCTTTGATATGCCAAGCTTCTTTGTTCTCTGTTGTGGGCCCCTAGGTGACCAGGATCCCATTTTCATCTCACACATCCCCGATTAAAAGCACTGAAAACCTGGTATGTCTGGTTTCTGGCAAACTACAGGGAAACACAAGTTCCAGCCTCAAGCATTTCCTTGGAAAACACGATGCCAAAGAGCAGTCTCTGTCAGCAGAAGCACTGCAGCTTTCACCATTTTTTTTCACTGGCACAGAAGTGTTGTCATGTAGCAGAATCCTGCACTATTCAGAAAGTTATGTGCTAGAGTGCTCACCATGGCTGTGTTTATCTCTGTGTTAGGTTGTTCAAAGATGTTGTCCCATGAGAGTACCCCAGCCTGGGAATTTTCTGTACACCCTCTGCACAGCCAAGCCACTATAGAGATGAGCACAGTGCAAAAGTGACACGCTGAGGGGGGGCTTACCAGCAAATACCAGATTTTAGTCCTGGAAATGTTCCTTTACTACTCCTCCTTGTGATGCTGCTGTCTCCAACTCTTCCTCCTTTTCTGTTCAAAGGACAATCATGAACAGTCACAAATCTCCATGGAAGCTTCTCTGACAAGTACTTTCTAAAACATTTAATGCCCTAGAACAAGACTTTTTTTCCTTCTCCAAGGGAATGAGTTGTTGTGAACACTTTGGTTGTCTCCAGCCATACCAGACAGGATATGTCAGAGCACATTTTGTCCAGAATATGCTTGAAAGCAATACAGACACCAGTGCAAAACTTCCAGCATTCCCTCCTGCCCTCCTATACTAAGGGAACACCAAGAGAAAAAAGGTTTAAGTGTTTGGGATGGGAAGCTGATTTCAGATCTGCTGCCAGAGGTACTATAATGAGACAAATGGGCACAGCTATTTTATCCTCTCTGGCTCATTTTTAAATTTGTGCATTCTCAGATGGGTTGCTAATTTCTGCTCTGGTTTTCAGCTTCTAGGATCTTTCTAGATGCAGCATCAAGCACACCTCTTAGCAATAGCCTCATTTGTGATGTAGTCAAAGCAAGGGTAACTGCAGTCAAGTTCACACATAACAGAAATGCCTGCACCTGTTCTAAATGCAAGTGAAAAAAAATAGCTTGGTTGACAAGAAGTTACACATGACCTAGCAATGTGTGTTTGCAGCCCAGAAATCCAACTGTATCCTGGTCTGTATCCCGAGCAGCATGGCAAGCAGGACAAGGGAAGTGATTCTGTCCTTCTGCTTTGCTCTGGTGAGACCACACCTGCAGTTCTGTGTCCTCAACATAGGAAGTATGTGGACCTGTGGAGCAAGTCCAGAGATCAGATAAATCCAGAGATTAGATGGATGGAGCAGCTTTCCTGTGAGGAAAAAGCTGAGAAAGTTGGGGTTGCTCATCTCTGAGAAGAGTAGGCTCTGGGAAAACCTTATACCACTTTCCAGGTTACAAGAGAGCTGGACATGGACTTTTCATGAGTGTGTAGTGACAGGACAAGGGTGGATGGCTTTAACTGAAGGAGAGTAGATTCAGACTGGGTATAAGGAAGAAATTCTTTATCATGAGGAGGATGAGGCAATGGGACATGTTTTTTCAGAAAAGCTGTGAATGCCCTATCCCTAGGAGTGTTCAAGGCCATTTGGATGGGGCTTTGAGCAACCTGGTCTAGTGGAAGCCATTGGAATGAGATGATCTTTAAGGTCCCTTCCAACCAAAACCATTCCATGATTCTAATAACCTGACTGGGGCTGCTATGCAAATCAGCAATTCTTGCCTATGCTCAAGCAAGGCTTTCAAATCAGGACCACTTCTCATTTCATTCTTTATGCATTTCAAGATATAATTTATTCTTTTTCTTTAAGAAGAATTCTCAGCTGAGTCTGATATAGACTGTTCTAGACATCTTCTTGAACTTCTGCAGGTGTTTTGCAAACCATGCTGATCTGCGGGGCTAAAAAGAGGGAAAATTCAACCACTTCTGCCCTTCTGTCAATGTAAATAAGCCAGGACATACACTTTACCTTCCTTCTCCTATACCTACTAATTTTCAATGTCTGGATCTTCCATTAAATGTCTTATGATTTCCATATGTTTAATATTATGCACAAATAAGTTTAGTACTTACAAATTAAACTGTCACATGGAAAAGATGAAACTGTGAAAGCAAAGGAAAAAAACAAACTCGGAGCTATAAATTGTGATACTGTCTGGTCTCAAAGATAGTGATAAAAAGGCAACTTATTTTTCCCTTCCTCAGGCTATGAGAAATATTTCTTCCAATTAAGTGTGCAGCATATGTAGCAATCCAAATTATGGAGGTGAACAGGTGATTCCTGCCCTCACTCACTCCAACATAAATCTGGTTTTGTGTCCTGGAAGGGCCTGCTGTGAGTTTATGCTAAAAAAAAACCCTAAGAATAGTGTTTGAACCACTGCCATAAGAAGAAGCAAAGAACCAAACAGAACATTATTAAAATGTCAGCATTCATTTCTGTTCTCAATAGCTATGCAAAACACCCCTGCTCCTTCACAAAAAGGAGCTGGAAGGTCACTGTCATTTCTGGTCTTGAAGACATGTGTCACTCATTTCCAGCCTCTTCTGATATTTGACAGTATGGACCTGCCTGGAGCACAGCAAGAATAAAGGATGACACAGCTCACTGAGCAAAATTTCATTAACAATTTTCCTCCTACTCAAATAAGAGCTCACCCCTGACCCTAACATGTAGAGTTTGCTACAGAAGAGGCACTTGCTAGGGCTTCAGTTAATGCAACCCAGCCTTTGAAAAAGCCAGGTCTCTGTCTTGGAGGAATGCTTGAATTCATAACAATCTTTGATAAAATACTACATAATCTGTAAGAGAAGAAGTGGGCTGCTTCAGCAGAGTAGGTCATGATTTTCATTGTCTAGTCTGATCTGAGTTATTGCACAAGTGAATCTAAAAGCATGGGTTTTCAGTGAGAACCACTGCATGTCTATCAGCTGTATTTGTGTGTTCATACTCTTGTCATAACTAATAGTTCACTCAAAATTTGCAGATTAGATGCTACGTTTCATTTTGGTAAAACAGGAAACTCCATTAACAGTTTAATTACTAGCTTGTCCAGGATATTGTGTGTTGCACTAAAACCTGATACTTTTACTGTAACATGACCTCTTGAATGCTACAGTTGGTACCTGTCTTGACACATGACACAGATTTTTCTTTGTGACAAACAATGTTGCTTAAGTCAAGCAGTTTCTAGATTCATCAAAATTGCTTGTATTTTAAGAACTACACATGACTGTCTATATAGCCTAATGCATGATATATTATCATAACACATGACATGATAATTGATGTTTCATGTTCTTACTAAAGACACAGCATGAAGTTTCAGTTGGGTAAAATCATGACACTTGTCCAAATCCATAAATATTTGATTGAAAGAGTCTCCTGACCTTAATCTTTAATATTTCTACATTTGGGGAAATTTTGAGTTTGAACTTTGTGGATTAAAGCAGCCTCTAACATTAAACATCACTGCAAAGTTGAGGTATTTCATTCCATCTGTCCAGACACAAACTAAGATGATTTTAAAGCATCGATGTGGCAAAGAATGTTGTAACAGCAGACAGTGCTCTTCTGTGCCATAAAACATCTCCAGAAGACAAAGTCCTGTCACAATAGTTTTAGAGTTTCCACTCTGTAAAAAAAGATTCATTTATGTGGTGGTCTAACTGGTTCTATAGAACCCTTTCACAGAATCATAGAATATCCTGAGTTGGAAGGGATTCATCAGGATTATCAAAGTTTAACTGCTGGCTCTGCACAGAACAAGCCTCAAGAGTCACACCATGTATCTACATTGTTCCAATGCTTCTTGAATTCTGTCAGGCTTGGTGCTGTGACCACTGCCCTGGGGAGCCTATTCCAGTGCCCAACCACCCTCTGTGTGAAGAACCTTTTCCTAACATCCAACCTAAACTTGCCCTGACACAACTCCAGACCATTCCCTTGGGTCCTGTCACTGGGCACCACAGAGCAGAGATCAGTTACTTATAGAGATCAGTGCCTGCCCCTCCTCTTGCCCTCATGAGGAAGTTGTAACTGCAGTGGGGTCTCCCCTCAGTCTCCTTCAGGCTGAACAGACCAAGTGACCTCAGCCACTGCATCCTTCTTATACTGTGGCACCCAAAACTGGCCCCAGCACTGGAGATGAGGCTGCCCCAGTGCAAAACAGAGCAGGACAATCCCCTCCCTTGCCTGCCTGGTGATGCACTGCTCCAGGATACCACCAGCCCTCCTGGCTGCCAGGCCAATGCTGACTCATATCCAACTTTCTGTCAACAAGGAACTCCAGTTCCCCTTCCACAGCCCTGGTCTCCAGCCTGTTGTTCCCCAGTGAGTGCCAGCTGCAGAACCCAGCACCTGCCTGCATCAAACTTCATGCAATTGGTGACTGCCCAGTCCTCTGATCTGTCAATGTCTCTCTGCAAGGCCTCCCTCCCTTTGAGGGAGTCAACAACTCTCCTCAATTTTGTATCATTTGCAAAATTAGTGCATCTTTGAGTTCTGCACCCAGGTCATTTATGAAGATGTTGAAGAGCACAGGGCTGAGGATGGAGCCCTGTGGAACCCCACTAGTGACAGGTCACCAGTCTGATGTCACCCCATTCACTGTAAGCCTTTGTACCTGACCTGTGGGCCAGTTGCTCACCCATCCCATGATGTGTTTCTCCAGCTGCGTGCTGGACATTTTGTCCAGAAGGATCCTGTCAGAGAGAGTATCGAAAGCTTTACTGAAATCTAAAAGAATGATATCTGCTGGCTTCTACTGATCAGATAGGTGGGTTACCTTGTCAGAAAAGGAAATTAGGTTTGACAAGCAGGATTTTCCTCATGAAGCTGTGTTGGCTGCTAGCAATGACTGTGTTGTCCTTCAGATGTTTTCTGGTAACTCACAGATATTCCCTATGGCAGGAAAGGGTGATATCAACAATTTCTTGGGAGAAAAAGTAAAATAAGCTTAGTATTACTTTAATTTTTGGTTTAAATTTAACATACAGTTTAAAGACAGTTGTGGTGTGGGAGTGTAGTCATTTTAAACAAGTACTGTCTTATTTTGTTCTTGATTGTAATGTTCTTAGTAACTGAGAGGAGAGAGAGGTGACTGATAAGTAATCAATATCTGCAAGACCATATAAATAAAGCAGAATATTAAGATGAAAGAATTCAAGAATCAAAAGAGATTTTGATATAATTCTCAAGGAATTAGATATTTCCTTTGTTGACAGAACTTTTTAAAAAATCTTTCATCTTCTTTCTTACCAATACTAACAATTATTAAGAACTGCTACAGCAGCAAGCAATTGAAAGAATCTGAAACAAGGTTCAGTTCTCTTTTTGTTATTTCTAAATATTAGAGATAGCGATATTAATTTAATTTTAAATTTTTATTCTTTCTGTAAAGACTATATCAATGTAGACAGTGCATAGGAGTCTTAAAGTATAAGATAAGGCTGCATGGGGGAGATCTGTTCAATGTGGGCGACCTGTCTCCCAAATTCAGTTCTTATACTTCATCTTTTAATTTATTCAGAACGCCTTTGCAATTCACACACTCTGATCTGATCTTGTATAAATCACACTGGCCCTCCTTATTCCTTTGGTAACCTTGTACTGATACCTACCATGAGGTGCCCAGAAATAAGAAAATTTTACATTTCAATTCAATACGATTTCACATTTCATCACCTCAATGCATTGCATGGGATTTGCACTTTGGATTCAAACTTAGCCCAATGAGTGCAAAAAGCCAACAGCTGCAGGGCTTGTATTTCTCTTGCCTTAGTAAATAGGACTTAGGAAAGCTTTGAACTCCACAAAGACAGATAAAGAATGCAAAGGAACACATTATGAAAAACAGATCTCTAAAAAGTTAAAAAAAGGTATTGATACAGTTACACCAAGTCTCTTTTTCCTTAAACAATACTTATAGAGAATATAGAATTCTTCACTTTCCCTCCATTTTTTGACTAAAATGGCTACAGTGTTAAAAATGGAAAGGGCACACCTAGAGTTTCTTTAACCAAGCCTAAAAAATTAGATCTGCAGCTCTGAGTGTGGGTAAAAATCTCCATGATTTCCAAGGAAACTGTGGCAGTGTTCCTCTGGCTGCTGGTCACTCTTTCTTTCCTTCTGACCAGAAGGCTGATGATCACTTCTCAGGGCCTGTCTACAGCCTCCAGTATAGATTCACTGCTCCATTACAGACTGTATCTTCAATACCCATAGCACTTAGTGAGGCTGGTTAACTATAGAACTGACCCTTAATTGCATTAGCCAGCAAAAAAAGAGGTCTTTGGAAGAGTGGCTTAGAAAGAATTTGGATCCAGAACACTTCTATACCTCCCATATTGTCCTTGGTCTTTTCTCCTATTTACTCTGCTTTTTAAAGCTTATTGTTTACCTGTGAAGAAAATTTAGTCAGAACCATGAAATACAAGCAATCATCAATGTTTGCCAATAACCAAAGGGTAGTAAATAAGGTATTAGCTGCAGAACATCAGTTACTAAATGCCTGGAGAGTGGCCAGTCTGGCTGTAAGTTTGTATTCCTTTTCTCCCCTGCTGTCATTTATGTCAATCTTGAATAGATTCTGTTTTACTATGCAGTGGATTACACCCAGAGCTTATGGATATGAATATGGGTTGCTTGATTTGCTCTCTCTGATCATGCTCCAGTGGTATTAACACTTGGGGTCAATCTGGATTATCCCATGTTTAAAAGATGGCAATTAAACACTTCAATTTTTAATTTTTCAGAATTTCTTCTTGCTTACATGAGGAGCTAAAGGAATTGCTCATGCACACTTACTTTGCCAATTTCTTGTTGCTAGTGGGCTCGGTAGTGGCAAAGGGAAAAAGAAATAAGATTGTTGCACAAGTATTCTTCCTTGGATCTGAACAAGTTCCAAGGAACTTAAAGGTTGAATGGGTGATTTCACTTTTCAGAGACATTTTCTCCTTCTGTGTTGAGACTCTACAGTCAAAATTAGATAAGATGCAAACCTAAAGCAAAGTCTGGAGTTCAAATTTTACCAGTTTTGTGTTTAGAAAAGAGCCTGGTTTGTCATCACAGGAGGTAAGGGTGACTGCATGTGAAACCGTCTGGGATACCACCAAGTGAGAAGGAACTCAGGACCCACTTCCAAGCTGGAAGAAAAATGCAAAGAAAAGCAGAAGGCTATCTTTAGCATGCCAAGTACATTAGATGAAAAGATGAGATCATCCGAAAGGTAAAGGAGACTTTCCTCTAAAATATATGTCTCTGATGTCATGAAGTAGCTGGTGTGAAAACTTGCTTGATATGTAGTAGCTCAGATATTTTTGCTCACTATTTATTTTTATCCTCAGTATGTTAACTAGGAAGACAGTGTCAGAACTACACAAAATGAAGACACTTTGAGTAAGAAAAAATATTGTGAAAAAGTATAGAAATTATTGTGAGAACACATTATTTAAAATATTGCTAAATCCCCTTTCTAAATGCACTGGTTTAGAACTCAGGTCCAGTCAGGATTGAACACAGCAGCTTCAAGGGCCTTGATCAAGTGGGTGTAGGAAAAATGAAGGCAAAATGCCTGCTTAGACTCACTGTGTGTGACCTTTCCTAGGACCAGACCATGAATTCCAAGTTTGACCATAGTTTTCAGTGCTTTTTTTGAAGGCAGGGATTTTTATCTATGGAAAGAACTTTATATGATATAACTAAGTGGAATAGAGTACATATTTTCTCTGTATTAAGAACAACATAAATCAATGATTTTAAAGATTACATTATTATTTTCTCAAGTGGAAAAATGTGTGACCAGACAGCAGCTACATGTCAGTACCAAGGTTAAATTTAGCTTTCCAAAATTTTTTTCCCAGACTTTCTGACTGTATGCATGAAATTCAAACCACCAAAGATTGAAATAGCCCACAAAATCATAGGATTCCAAGAGGCCATAGTGCCTACCAGAATTCTTAGCCATGAAGGTGTTAATCAGCGTTTATACTGTCTCATCTGCATCGAAGAAACTCTGCAATTAAAATTAGAACTTTTATGTCTGATCCCCAGCTTGCTGCTATTCAAAGCTCCTATCTGCATACACTGGGGATGGAAAAGGCCTTTTGAAAGTAAATAATTGGAAAAATTAGAGGGATTTTCGAAGATTGCAGAGCTTCCCTTTAGGACCAGTCCAGGAGCCCTGTCCTTCTGTCAAAGTACAAATTACCCCCATATGGTGATGGCCGTTCTCTCAACTGTAATTTATTCATTATGCAGAGTGCCGAATACCAAATGGTTAAAGCACAGCAGCAGAACAATGGAACAGGCTTGGGAAGCTAATAAGTGTCCAATCAATGAGAACCTAATGAACTATAACATGTAATACTTTATAAGGAATTCAAATTAAAAAGGGGAAAGAAATCAACAATGATGCAATATCAATTTACTTATTCAAAGTCTAATCAAACAAAATAAGCATCATTCTCCAAAAATACAGTCATAACTGACATTTGGGGAGGGGGAATGAGCTTGATAGGATCAAGCCAAAATTCCTTTAAGAACATAATTAGTACTAACCAACTGTCCTCATTCAATGTAAGCTCTTTGCACCAAAATCTTGTGGTGAGGTAGTAAAAAATTGTAGGGATTTTTTCCAGTACACAACCTTTTCCCTTCTATCCCAAAAGCCTTATTTTACTGTGAATTCCATTACCACATTTTCAAAAAAAAAAAATCCTAAATCTGATTGTGTAGAAATAATAACAATCAATAGACCATGGACAAGGTAATCTCAAAAAGGTGTTCTGTCTTTCCTAGGCAGCCAATAGGCAGAACATCTGGATAGAGCTGTTTTCAGTTAAATGCTGGCAAGGAAGCTCTTAATTCCTTCCCCAAAATGAGGAGGTGACAGCAGGGATCCAGGTATCCTGTCTGACAGAGCACTTCACTGGCTTTCATGTCTGCTGGGCTGCTCAGTCAAGAATCTCTGTTCTCCAGTCTTCTTCCACTGAGACACCCATCTTTAAATGAGAAATTTCAATTAATGTGTCTCTGAATTGTTCTTTCGGTGTATTTTTTTATAAAAGCTTGTTGTGGGCTTTTTTGTGGTCCTTGATGGTTTAGGATTTTTTTGTATTTTAAGCACCCTTAATCCATCTTATATTGGCTTCTGTTGCCTTCCCTGACAGAAAAGGTGCCAACAAGATGGTTCATTCTTGACTCAGCCAGCTACACATATTAGCAATTCTCACAGCAGTTGCCAAGTATAACTGTACATTCTCCTCTTTGAGAGTGACTATAGTTTTCTTTTTCCACAGCAGTTGACATTAAGTGTCTTCTGTGTTTCCTGCTGCTCCTGTTCACATGTGATACTGTTTAGTGTCAGCTTCATTATTTCTCCATTTCTTTTTCTGTGTTCTCTATTAAAAATAATAAAATAAAATAAATCCCTAATCTCTTTTATAATTCTGTGCTTAAATTTGATGGCAGGCATTTTGGTCTCTGGACTTCTGCTTCCAGCTCTGCCACTGATGTTGTGATCTTTTGCACTGGTCACAGGAATGAAGTCTCTGGATTGCATTGCAGGAGCCTTGTCTGTGGCACAACACTGATTATGAAAGCAAAAACCTGAATTACGTGGGACTTCAAATACATGGTCATAAAAGGTTTTGATGCTGTCCATCCCCGAATGGGCAAACAAACACAATTTATAACAGTCATGCATTTCTGAGAGTTTTCTTATCCTGTGTTAGTACAAAACCAATAGCAAATGACCCCGTGTAGTTTTCAGAGTTGCAATTTATCTGTGTCTTCAGGACCACAGTAACTGGAGTGGAAAACTTCTGGGAACTAGAAGTAATCCTCTGTGCTGTAAGACAAACCACTCTTTCATAAGTGAAAGGAGACAAAAAATGGATATGGTATGCATTCACCTGGACAGCCATTCAAATAGGTGGGTTCAAAGAAGGGTTCTCAGCATATTAGGAACACTGGACATAACTGAATGTTCAAATGACTTAAAAGTCTGGCTAAGGAGCTCACATCAGTGAAATGTCCAGCAGCCCAAGAAAAACTTTTCTGAAATCTAATCAAGTTTTTCAGTCTTTCTCAGACTGTCTCATATTCATACAGAAAACAAAAGGATGCAAATGCATTAAATTGGAGTCTGACTGTAAGGAATATCATTTTGATTATTTTTCTTTTTCTTTTTTCTTTTAATTTTTTTACATTTCTGTGTTATTTGTTGACTCACAGATCTTTCTTTTTCTTTCTCACACCTCACACTTTAGCATGACAGCCTAAAAGCGATTGCTACAAAGCTCATATTAACAAAACTCACTCAGCAATGCAGGTGCAGTAAAACAAAAATGAAAATGAAACTAACAAAATCCTGAAGAAAAAAACGCAACCAGAACTGCTTTGTTTCCCAAATTACATCATACAGTACAGACATGGAGAAGCAGTGGACAGCTATTGCGCTGCAGATAATACAGATAGTACAGAAAAGCTCTTAGCACAATATCAGCAATACTCCCATCCCTAAACTGTGAGATGTAGGTGGGACTAAATGTCCATCACATCTCCCTCATTCCCTGGTGTTTCACCACTGAGCTGATCCAGAAGGTGCATTCATGAGGTCAAGGGGGAAGGCAAAGCACAGAAGATTGTAACACATCCAGTTTAAAGAGAGCATTATCAAACTAAGTTGTCATTTTTAACTGCCCTTCAGGGATTGTAGTGAAGTCTCAGTCCCTTTTTAGTGAATGGAAGCTTTGCCTGTAACATCAAAAACAGAATAAGTAATTTTGACGGTTTGACTGGGGTCTTTTTTTCTCTCTCTTACCATTATTACTGTTTTAAAGTGTGCCACAGCATACAGGGTTAATGATATAAAAGCTCCACATAATGAGATAAAACTGATACTGAAATAGTGTCCCCTTACTGTAGGAGGAATCTGCAATCAGGACTTCCAAGCACATGCAAAAAATAACTCTTGGATCAGTCTTCTTGTCTTCCAGTAGACTTGGCAAGAAAGACAAGCCATATGTGAAGCCAGCCATATATCAGTTATGTGGTCTTAGATATTTGCAATAAAACAAAGGACTTTGCTGTCAGCCCTCCTGATTTCATGAAGCCTTAACAGCTCACAGCAATGTCCTTTATCAAAAGCCACAAAGTTATCCTTAGACATGTGCATTTCTTAGAGAAAATATTCTCTGAAATAGCTATTTATGATTAATTCCATCAGGGAAAGGGAAAGACATGAAAGGACATTATACAATCAATTTCAGCCATGCTGAATGCATCTAGATATAATGAGTGTAAAAACAATTAATAAGAAAAGCAGTAATACTGAGGGGGCGGGGAGAGTGGAGGAATTAAAGTACACATGCACAAGACAGTAAAACCAAGAAGAAAATCTTTGTGACAGTGATGTGGATGCCCTGGTAAATTAGGTGGAACTAAGTCTTCATCCCCAAATTCCTCCTGGCCATTTATTTAGACATTATTAACTGGCAGTTTCAGACAGGGATTGTGTTAGGAGTGGGTTCAAAGAAAGAATTTTATAACAGGGCTTCTTTTCGCAGCTAATTCTGGGTGGACAGCCTGCACACGAGGAACCAAAAGGAAGGCTGGGGAATAGTTCAGGGTGAGCCATGAAGTGAGGTCAGGAGCTAATGAATAGCTCACACTCCAGACGTGCAAAACCATGTGGATGGGAATGGCTCTGTGTGTGTGATTACTCACACATGTGGAGTTCAGTGTGTGCTCAAGCTCAGGAAGAGAACTAGCAGTTTTTATTTGATGTAGTGGAAAAAGGAGTCAGGGAAGGGATTTTAGAAGTGAAGTAAGGTGATTATGACAGTGTTTTTCAGAACTAGCCTCAAAAAAAGGCTTAAGAGAAAGGAATTGTTACAAAAAAATAATATGGTTTATTATACAAAACAGTAATGGCTTTGGCAAAATGTTTGTGTGAATTTCAAGACTACAATGACGAATTCTGGACTTTTAGTAGAATATTATTACCTATTACATTATAAAAACAGTTAAACTCAAACGGACAGATTAACATTTCTGTTTACTTTGAATTACTTTTTTATAGTGTACTTTTTGTGCACACCCTAAGTTTTTTAATTGAGCTTTCTCAACAATGAGATCCAGGAAAGTGAGGCAGTTTAGCTTACTCTGTTTTGTCTCACTGGAATTAGCAGTTTACAACAATGTATGTACCTAAGGACTTTGCCATGTCATTAAAGTTGACTATTTTCCTTTATAAAATTTAAGGAAGGAAAATGCCCTAAAATTTACTCCCATCCTGTCCTATATGAAATCTTTGAAAATAATCTCTTTAATCAGATTATGGATTCAGATATTAGTGAGATATTTGCTTTACAATGGGTATCTTTTACTAATGTCCTGCTCAGTATTATGCTGTTTCTGTGGACTCAGTACATAAAGCCTTAGGGCTCTCATTCAGGGATACTGATATAGCTAAATTTAAAATGTATGTCTCTAGACAGGGCAACAAATTCTATTATACAAATATTTGAAGCTATCAAAAGTAGAGGAATACTATAAATTAATCCTTCACTCAGAAGTTGCACTTGCAGCTCTTTTCAGTTAATTTTCATTATTTTACCACCAGGGAACAGTTTCAAGGAACTATTATACTAACCATAATATTTAAAATGAACACTGGAAGCCCACCCCCACCCCAATAAATATAATTTAACATTCATTGTTGTAGAAATATGTAACAGACAAGACAAGAGAGTTTTTGGGTTTTTTTTACTTCTCATGAAGGTATGAAAATATTAGCAAATGTTCAGATCTCCACTATTCATAATATTATGGGTCAGATCCAAGCAGAGTGGAGAGGTCAGTGCTCCATCAGCACAGCTTTAAATCATTATGGGCTGTAGGGCATAATAGTCTGTGAGGAGGCTTGGTTAAAAGATGGGAAGGAAACCTGGAAAAGGTTAATTACAGCACACACAGCACTTGACAGTTCCTTTTCAATCTGATTCAGCTCAGCTGTGAATGCCGTTGTGTCCTCAGCACGAAGATCCTGCTTGCTGCCACACTGCTTTCCCTCACTCCCAGGTTTGCCCACATGAGTGCCTCCCAAATCCAAGTGCAGTGTGTTTTCCAAAGGGAGCACCTGTTTTTCTGTGGATCTGGTCCTTCCTGTCTGAAATCTCAATGCCCAGCAACTTGACAGTTTGGGTTTGTGTTTGTTAGGAAGCCCAAGGGTTTTCCTTGGTGGCTGGGGGGGAGGTAGGATAGGAGAAGAAGCACAAACAAAACAAAAACTTAAGACTGTGACTAATTGGCTGAAAGGATGTGAGCAATTCTGATCCACTTAATTGAATGTGGGCTCAAATTAAAAAGAGTAATTGCCTTCAAAACTTTGCGTTGCAGATTGCTGGCCTCTTTTAAACATCAAATGAAATCCTTCAAGCACATGTGTCATTGGTGGTGCTTTCAGAAACTCAACTGCATTATATTGATGGTTCTATTTGCAAGATGAATTTCCTTGAAAAAAGTGGCCTGATTTTGGCTGGAAATTTCAAATCAAGGCCATGCCTTCTAACTGCTGTCAGCTTTCCAAACACTTCCTGATCAGAAGACCTGAAAATAGAACTTTATTTTTTGATGTAAAAATAACTCTATTTGAAGCCAAGGCTGTATATTTTTACACAAATCTTCCACTGATTTTGGGAAGAACTTTAGTTGAGCAAAGCCATACCTGTATTAAGCATGAATAACTGAGGAGTAGATGGTCAAGGAATTCTCACATAAAAATACAGACCTCAGTTATGAGGCCTTTTTAAACAAAAATCTTGAATTCAATTGTTTTGTCTACACACTGACATTGCCATTTATTCTTTATATCAAAGCAACATCCACAACTTCTAACCTCATTGTGCTATGCACAAAAACACAGAACAAAATAATTATCTTACCTCTCAAAATACTTTGCTGGAAGAGCAACAAAGACCCTTTGTTTGCTATTTAGGCAAGATTGGTGGACATCATCTCTGAGCAGAAGCTCTGAGAATAAGCCTTTTTTATTCTTTTCCAAGCATGTATATGCATATTTTCACATGAGTCTGCTACAGCAGAAGGACTTTTAAAGAAAAGAATCAAGCAGAGCAAAAGGAAAATATGACTTTATATTAATAACAAATGGAGTGCACAATGCATTCCACATACAAAGGTTACCCATTTGTGGAGCTGGAAGCCAAGGGCATTTTAAAACTTAAAGAGCCCTTAAATAAACATATTGGTTTAAGTACAAGGCAAATATTCTTAGCTCAGCAGGTAGTTGGTATCTAAATCACATTCAGACTTCACATAAATACACATGTCAAAGCATTTATCTAGTAATAAAAAAAACAACTCTTAAGGAATGCAGTTCAGATAGGGAAGTGTCAGTTATTTTGCACATTTCCTATTTCCAGCTCATTAGTTTCAGCTTTTGACAGGGGTGGAGCTGAAAGAAATCCTGTAGAGGTTTTTCTCTCCTCCCAATTTCACATGAATAAACAGAGGGAGGGAGTCCCCTGCCTGTCTGCCAGGCTCTTATCTATCATATTTAGATGCTAGATGCTGTCAGATTTTAGATAGTGATGCCTGTAGGTACTGCCAGTTACTGGGAAATTAAACCTGGAATAGAAGGTAGTCTTTTCCTTTCCCAAACTGACTTTGCTTTAGGACTAGGTTTGGACATCCTTCAAAAATATTGATGTCCAGACAAAGGTGACAGGATTATATTTCTATCATTCATTACTTGCACCTGATTTTTTGTTTCCTCACTCTGTCCTTGGTGTCTCAGCCACACTCCATCTGCACATTTTCTTTCACCTACATTCTTAAATTCCTCTCAAATCCAGATCCTCCCACTCCAGAAGCAGTAGGTGTAGATTTACACTGTTGATTTTTGTTTAAAATCTCCTCATGTAAGATACCTCCTTGTGTATTAGAAATTCTTAGAAATTCAGTGTTTTTATTATAAGACACATTTTCCCTTCATTTTCCCTAAAATATACTTCAGAAAATGAAGATGTTCCTCTAGGGACAAGAGGCAGTGAACATAGGAGAGATTTCTATACAATTCTAATTCTTGGAAAATGTCCCTATGACCACTAACAATCAGGTCAGCAATTACCACCCTGGTGCTAAACTGACACCTCTGTAAGCTGACAAAAGACAACCACATGGACACACATTTCCCTCCCAGAGATAAAACACACCCAACCACCAGGAACTGCAAAATAGAAGTATGTGTGCAGCCAGATACTGGTTTGAAGGTTGGTAACTTCCATCTCACAGAGGGAACTCCTTAAGATGATCTGACTGCCATTACCCCAACACACATTTTGGTGTAATCTTTAAGGGTAGCTTAATATCATACCCACCTAACTTATTCTTTCTTTACTAATCTTACCTGCATAGGTTCTGTTCCAATTAGTTTTTAGTGGAATCCTTTAAAATAACCCCTAAAACTAAAATAAAATATGTGTACGAATTTATGTGTGCATGTCTTCATGTGGGTATTTATGTGTAGGCATTTGTGTGTTTTGGGTTAGAGAGGGTAAAGACAAAATCTTTTCAAAGATTGTCTCTTTTCATTTGAGAGATCTCAAATGTTATTTTACACATGTGGGAACATCCACACATTTGGATCATTCTTTGAAAAAATTCAATGCAGATCTTGCTTTTACTGCACTATACAGGAAATACTGCAGCAAAAGGACTTCCATTTGAGGGTCAGCTGGAGCTTCAGTTTGGTTCCTGTCATCTTCCAGACTTGTTCCTGTAATTATTTTCCTAAAGTGTATATGTTTCTGAAAAGAAGGAGATTTATTACTTCTTTTAAAACTATTCATGACATAAGGATGTAGATATAACAAATTACATTTGTCACTAATTTTTAGGATGAGTCGGCATTAAGTTTTAAATGGCAGCAACAAAGGCCGCAGCCTGCATAATTTTTCTTTCAGGCTCAAATCTCAAATTTGTTGTGTAATATGATAAAGAGATGTAACTTCCTCCCAGTTTTTTGAGCAGTTACTAAGTATGGCAGCTCTGCAGATCTGAAGATTCTCTATGACTTTTCTCTTTCAGGCACCCAGGAGATCAAGTCTGCCTGTTGTGGCTGATGAGGCATTTTAGTGTGCATCAATGCAGAAATACCCAAAAGTAGATCTATTTTTAAGAAAGGTTTTCATGATGCAAAATTCCCTTTACTTCAGAGTAAAGCATAGACAGAGGCTCATCAGTCATACAAGATTACCATTAGGAACTTTTCACAAGGTCATGCAGTGATAGGACAAGAGGAAATGGCTTTGAACTCAAAGAGGGTAGATTTAGGTTAGACAGAAGAAAGAAATCCCTCACTCTGAGAGTGTGAGGCACCAGCACAAATTTCCCAGAGAAGCTGTGAATGTTCCATCCCTGGAAGTGTTGAAGGCCAGCCCGGATGGGACTCTGAGCAACCTGGGCTAGTGGAAGGTGTCCCTGCCAGTCACATGGGGATTGAAATGAGATTATGAAAACTAAAACAAAACTGGGTTTATAAATTACTTGGTGCCGTCTCTGTTTTGAGTTTTCAATTGTACTGTTCAGGAAACTAACAGTACCTAGTAGGAGAGTAAGTCACCCACACATGACTAAAATTTAGTTTAGAGCCCATGAGACAGGAAGATCAGCCATGTCTCTTAGGTGTTTGAACACTGAGTTGGATGAAGATGCTGATCTAACAGTAGCAGAAATATAATCCTACTACTGTTGATAATTTTCACACATTCCCAGTTGGTTGCTTGACATGCAACTGGAAGGAGTTATTGCTTTTCTCTGTTTTTTTTTTCCTTCTCTGTTATCCAAAAGAGCAAAACCATAGCATCAGTGTTGTTTGAAAATATATTTATGTTTGTTTTCCCTATAAAAAGAGATAATAATGTTATGTTCCAATAATATTAAGTTGCAATGTTATTTGCAAGATTGCAGAGCTTTTAATTTTCTGATTATTTCCACAGTGGGAGTTTCAGCTCAATTTCAACCAAGACACTTCTATCTGTTTCAGTTATTTTTTTATTACAGCTAGAAGCAACAATAATTGCCTTTAGTGTATGAAAACATGACTGAGGAGACAATTGTTGTCCCTAAAGAGTAAAATCATCAGCATACATTTTTGATGTAAAATTTTTGTAAATTAATTGCAAGATCCTATAAATATTATATTTACAAAAATTGTGTTGTATGTTGTCTTCAAAGAAACAATCTTCTTTCTTTTTTTTTTTTTTTTGTAAACTATGCTCTTCATACACACTGCATTTCCTCAGGCAGAAAACAAAAACATGGAACAAAATATTAGCCTTCTACTTTTGTAATTTTACATTCTACTACTTTTCTTTTTGAACTCTAGGTTTGGGGTTTTTTTAATATAATTCTGGAAGTATACAGGAAAAAAAAATCAGTAACATTCTCAGTAATCAAGCCCCATTTTCAGTGTTTTACTATTCAGGTGATAAAAACCCCCATAAATATATATCTCAAGTGTTAAGGCAGTGGATTTGCATATAATTTGGTCATAAATCAAGAAAATAATTCAAAATATTGAACATTTAGTGGAATATTTTTTTTCCACAATTTCTATTAAAAAATGATAGCATGAAATCTTTTAGATTCTCTCTAATGAAAAAAAATCAACTTGAAGTATTCCAATTCAATTATATCTTGTAAAAATTATCTATCAAGACTTCTGATGGAATTATCTCCTATAGCCACTCGATAGAGGACCCTGACAGACTGTCCAAGAACAGGAACTACAGTTATTAAAAGCCTCTGAAATAACTTAGGTTGATGCCAACATTAATAAGTGCAACATTAATCAGTACTTTGTTTCCTCTTAGAAAATTTTTCCTCTTATAAAATTAAATGTCAGCTTTTTGCTGCAGAAAAAAACCAAAAAATCAAAAACCAAAAACTGAACCAACCAAACAAGCAAAACCCCAAACAAAGAGAAACAACTGGATTTTGGGTTTAATCAGACTAGCATCTTTTCAGTTGTGCTAGCTCTCAGTGTGGTGTATCCTGTGTAACCCAGATGTACAGAAATTTCATATGATTTATGAGCACACAGGACAGCACTCAAGGCACACATATTATGTCCTTTTCCTGTCGCTGCATTTGAATGCAGAATGAGGGGAATATTTTGGATAAATAAGCTCAGAGGCTTTTTTGAAGGAGATCTGCAGGGTTACAACTAACATCAAGAACAGTGATTAGTTCCAATAGATATTTCAGCAGATTTCCTCTAGTCACAATGGTGCTATTTGCTTTTGAGCAGGCAGCACATTGCACTTATATCAAATAGTGCTGGCAAATTTGCTGCTAGAAAAAAATTGTCAAAAACCTAGGAAAAATCATTATCTGGAAATCATATTTTCATAAGAAAATCTGATCTCCAGAGATGATTAGGGATCAGACTGCACAAACTACCAGAAATATCTGAGGACATAATTTCATTTGTCTTTGACAACTTCAGAGCAGGTCAGCCTGTGATTATTTACTTATTTGTTTACTTTTGAAGCCACAGTAGCAGAAGGTGCCTTTCTGAGCTAGTGATAGCAACACATTTTCTCACATTCCACTGGAGACTGGTGTGATACAAGGACTCCAGCTCACCTGCCAGCCCTGGAGAGAAGGTGGATGGCCTCTGGGGCATGGAAATTCATCTCCAAGTAATATAAATCAGGAACAGTGTTCTTCCCTGACATAATACCATTGCAAGCAAGATCTCAACATATTTACCAACTCTATGGGATTAACCAATAATATGCAGATTAGCCAATAAGTATTGAATCTTTTTTTGCTTCAGAAAAGGATAATTGTATACCACTTGGAAAATACTGCTAGCTTCCAACTGCATCCACTATAAACAAAGCGCAGTACTTCAGTGCTGATAAACTCTGTATAGAATTTTAGCCCAAGAAAAAGCTCATATCTATATGATCTATATCTATATCTATGTCAACTCTCTATATATTTATACAAAATAAACTAGGAATAGGGATAGTAGTTGAACCTTAAGTGATTGTGCATCATCTGTCTGCATTCATATTTCAGCATTTAAACATGTTTCACCACCAGGAATATGAAAAGGTTAAACAGCAGCAGATTTCCTGTGCTAGATAACTTAATGAAAAACATTCAGGGTGCTTTTTAAGAACAACAGAATCATGGATGACAATTTTTAGTAATTTTTTTCTTCCTTTTTTTTTGTTTGTTTTTGTTTTTACAAGGAAAATGTAGTCAAGACTTTGCTGTAATTCTTCCTAATTGCTCTAATGCATTTTATTTTATTTTAGTGTTCTCAGTTTATAAAAACAGTTAACATCAGTTTGTTTTCATTTTTAATGGAGATAAACTCATTCCTTTCCTCCTGACAAACTTCACAATATGGTTGGAAATGTCAGCAATAATTAGACAAAATGCTTGTGAAAACATAAAATAGAAACAATACATCTTTTTATAATGGCATCAGTTTGTCTGATTATCTCAAACAATGTACATTTCCAACTGCCCAGGAGGGTCATTAGAGCTTATGAAAATCAAACTCTCTTTTTTCTGCTTCATACATCATGGACAACAATATTGTCTCCAGGATCATTATATATTGCCTGGGTTCATAAATATATGTTAGACTTTCTTGAGCTACAGTGAACCTGGAGTATGAAATGCATTCAAAAATAGAAACAACAGGGGGAAAGAAAAAAGAAAATAATGTTATTAACTAAATAACCGTTACATAGAAATTATAAAAGGAAAGAAAACTTCACTGAACACAGTACTCAAGGGACTTTGGTTCAATTTTGTCTTCAGTTACAGTTTTTCAGTATAACCTCAGGAAAGTCATTTCTACACTATGCACAATGAGGGCCATTTGTCCTTTAAAGAAATGGTTGTGTGGTTGTGACAGCACTCCCCTCTGAGCTCCTGTCAAGGTGTAAAACCTAATTCAGAAGTTTTTGTTATTCCTTTGAGATATACTCAGAGAATAGAAAAGAGTGTACTTTACCTTTTTTCCCATTTGTAGAAATGGGGTTAATATTCCCCTACCCTCACTGGAGATCTTATGGATACAATTCATTAGTGTATAAGAGACATTCAGATATCATGATGACAAGGGCCATTTAGTGAGTAAATATCTGGATGGAGTAGGAGGAATTAAGGTACAGTTATCACTTTACATCAAAAATAGTTAAGTATGAAAAACAATGTAAGTGTAATAAGTTTATCATATGATCAATTATTCTTCTGAACTCCAGGAAGCTGGAAAGCTATTTCAAAGATAATTTTTACACCTGCTTAGTTTGTTTCCTTGTAAGGTGTTGCAATATATTTGTTCTGTCCTGTTGCTTAAGCACCTTGGGTTTTTTTTTCAGTGATCATGGGTTTTCAGTCTTCACTTGTCTCCTTCAGATTCAGCAACTCAGCAGGAATGATGTCGCTTTATTTTGAACAGGGTCCCAATATACCAGCTGCCAAAGATACCAAAGAAAAACTGAAACTTACAGCAAAAGTGCAAAAACATGCAACACTTTCATTAAAAAATTTATGTCAGAACTTTTTAACTTTTCAAGATCTCTACCTGTATCTGGAAAATGTGGTCAAAAAAGCAAAAGCATTATAGAAGTAATCTGTTATAACCAAATCAAGAATTTCTCTTCTGTAGTAGTAGTAGTACACGTAAGCTCTTGTAAATACAAGCAAATGCTTACCAATAATGCACTCTCTGCATTGGCTGCAATGTTCTAGCCCAAAGTAGACATGAGGCTTAAAGCTATTTTCAAATCACATAAAGGAATTAATAAATAAATTCCTTCTGGTACTTCAAGTTTGCAATGAAGAAATTCCTTTCGGCCAAGCCGTCAGTATAATACACTGGAGAACATTTTCATTACTGATGAATGTATTTTCCCTGTCTCTCCAGGTATTCTATCACTGCTGAGGGTTAGATCTACCCTATCAGAGCAGGTTTATCAGAAGGAGGGAGAGGCTAAGGGACCAAGGTCCTGCTCACACTGACTTTGCCTAGGCCTTCCATGGCATGTGAGAAGGGAGAAGTTCCTCAGCCTTCCCATTGCAATATGGTCTAATACACTCCTGAATAAAATGCTAAAGCTCCATCATCATCCCAAAACATGTAGTTTATTCTTAATTAGCAGAAAACAAAACATAGAAACACTATGAACATAGTATCAGAATCACAGAAGATTAGGGAGCCTGTTCTAGAGCCCAACCACCCTCTGAGTAAAGAACCTTTTTCTGACATCCAGCCTAAATCTCCCCTGACACAACTTAAGGTCATTCTCTAAGGTCCTGTCACTGATCACCACAAAAAGATCAGTGTCTGCCCCTCCTCCTCATGAGGAAGTTGTGGACTGCAAAGAGGTGTCCCTCAGCCTTATCTCCTCCAGGCTGAACAGATCAAGTGACCTCAGCCACTCCTCATATGGCCTCCTCTCAAGGCCCTTCACCCTCTCCGTTGCCTTCCTTTGGATATTCTCCAGTAGTTCAATGTCTTTCATATATTTCAGTGACCAAAACTGCTCACAATATTCAAGGTGAAACCATAAACATATTTATGTTTAGGTTCTTTTCTTTTTCATATAGTTTTTCTCCTCCAGAAATTGCTGAGGACTTCTTTTAGTCCAGTAACTCTTGGACAATGACAGCTTCATCAGGGTCACATGTCCAAACCTTATTTCACCTCTATGCTCATATATTTCTTGTCCAATGAAATGAAGATTAATTGCCAGAGTAAGCACAGATTTTGCAGATTGGAACAGCAGAGGAGTCAAAATTCTCTCGTATCTCCTACAACACAACACAGCACAGAAAGCAAAACCCAAGGAAAAACAAACCAGACTGAGACCCAAAGGTTCTGTAAAAAACATTTGCAAACTGATCATGGAAATAAAGATTTGATAAATAATCAATCAACAGCTCAAATTCATCAGAAACAAAAGGCCAAATTTGGGCCAAGACACAGATCCACACATGAGGCTTCCACATGGTAAATAGCCAATGTTAGCAGATGCACACCAGAGCAAATGTTGGAAGAAATATCAGCAGGGAGGGCTGGCCAGTTGTCGTCAGTCTCTGGGACAGACTGAAACAATAACGAATGACACAGAGAGATGGGAGATGAATTTTCACTTTGTATGGGTAGCACAGTGTAAAAGACATGTTACAAACTCCTGAGAAGCTGACTGTCCTCAGGCCCCTTCTGAAATCTGTGACTGTCGGTACCCTGTGTCATTGTTCTCTGCCACACAGACCAGCCTGTCTCAGCTCACCAGCCTGCTGCTCTGTATCTCTGTGTTTTGAGAGGGTGAACCTCAAGGAGCTCAACTGTAACATTTTCTCATCAGCCTAATTTTTCTATGTCATATCCTTGCTGATATTTTCCCACTTGCGTTATTTGCTTCCTGAAACTTCTCTATTGATGGAGCTCAATAAATGGTGTTTGCCATCAGAGCAATTTGGTTATAGTTCTAATTATAGCAACAAGCTGCTTCCTTAAAACATGTTATGGGTGTTTCATTATTTTAAATTGTTATCTTCTGTAATAATTACAGAAACAGTTGATCTTTTCTGAGAAGCCAGCAGCTGCAAATTCTCTCCTTTCAAATGTCTCATTTTAATAGGTGAAACATCAGGTAAAAATGAAATCAGTCATAATTCTCCAGAAGAAGATATGTAAGTTACAACACATTTCCTCCAGATTCCATAGGGTTACACTATTCAGAGCTACTGAAGCATATCCCTTAGTGTAGATCATAACAAGCCTTATGCTGCACAGCTCAGTTGTGAACACAAAACCCCCTAATAAATCACACAGCAATGGCAACATTACTAATAGGGCTATCAGAATCAAAGGACACAGAGTGATGCATCTGAGAAGAGCCTATATTATTATTCTGCATGATTTGTTTATGGTTTTGTTGGAGAAACTGCTTCTCCTTCCTCCTTTCCCTAGTTCCTCCAGATTAAGAACGAGAATGAAAAGTGCAGCAGAACTCCAGGAACAGACTGTACACGGTAATCCTAAAATCATAAGTGGTGGTCTGGTACTCTCTGAAAGGCATTTCACTAAACTAACTCAGTCTTCATCTTTATTCTGACACATTCAACATTTGAACTCCTTTCAGTTTTCTGCTGTCATGTATTTCTAGCCCCTGTTCACAGTGATCCCTGAATAGAACACAGCACAGCACAGAGAGCAGTTACCAGCACTGCTAACATACATAGCATCATACTTTTGGCCATATTTGCTCAAAGACCTCTGCCTGTTTTAAGCAGTGATGGAAAGTTACTTGTATTTATAAAATGCACAGAAGTGTGTTTTCAACAGGAGTTAAGAGACTTTTTCCCCACTAAAATAGTTGTTAAGAATCAAAGAGGAAAAAATTATGTTGGTGGTGACAAATATTCTATCAGCGATGGGAAACTCCTTAGTGTTTCTATAACATTTAAAATTAGTTTGAAGAAAACATTAAGGTTTTATTTATCTATTGATTTGTTGATTTATTTAGAAATAGTTCTTTAAGGATGGGAGATAAATTGTATGATCTTGTGGATCTCTTCTGACCTAAATCACTGACATTGTGTCAAATCCTTTCCATTATAAGGCAGAGACAAATTTATCTCATTTAAGCATGGACCTAACTTTTTTTAAACATGGAGATACCTCTTTACAGGGATGAGGACTTAGCCCAATATAATTTGGAAGATAGAGACTCAGATTCTCAAATAAAGTATTGACTGCAGATTAAAAACTTTTTTTATTTAAGTGGTTCAAACAAAAGCTAAATAACATTGAGATACTTTTTAATAGGAGCTCTCAATATCCCTTAATTGATCACATCTATCAAATAAGACAGGGGGAAAAAAAAAAGAAAAAACCAAACTACAAACCCCTAAAACTTAGAGCTCAGCCAATCAATTCAACACTCTGTCCCAGGAACCAATGTACCAAGAGTAGAATGAATCAGGAGTTCATAAGAAAAGACTAATGCTTCTTTCCAAAAAAAAAAAAAATCAATAGCACTCCCAAACATGTTTCAACCAATAAAGTAAGATTTCGTAATTATGAAACATTTAAAGTAATGCTCAGATCAACCAGATACTTACAACTCTGGTTTTCTGAACTCTTTCATTTTCCTTTTCTTACATGTCCCTCCCAGTTTGCATCAGAACAATTAATATCTTTCCTTCCCTAACAGCTCTCTAGATAATTCACAGAAGCATTTGTCTATGTGGCCTAGAATTAAATAGAAACTATTAAACAGTCAATTCCTATCTCTTCTGTAGAATTAATGTCATGTTAACTCCTACCATGCCTTGCTGGTCTGTGGTATGTAAATGAGGTATCTTAAAGAATTTGTAAGGTATTTTTCTCACACTCTCAGCACACTCTCTTATTATTTAATCCAGAATGCAGTAAGCCTGTTTTAGTTACAATATGGGAACTCTTCTTTAATCACTAATTTTAGCCTTAGTAACCTAAGTAGAAAACATACAGAAAACACAACACTCTTCATATTACAGAAACTGAGTTGAAGTTTTGTCATTTTTGATACATGCACTACATTCTATGATTTGCTTTTGAAAACATGCATGCAAGAGACCTGAAGAAAAGTTGCCTGTGGGAAGGAGGAGTGTGGCAGACACTTATGAGCATACTTTGGAGTAATTTTATACTCCATCCTGTCAATTTTGCTAGAACAATGTCCTCTTACTCTTGGAGGCCTAAGAACTCACTCACCTCTCTAAGTAACTGTGTTCAGGGTCCCATTATATTCCATTATGATGATTAATAGCCTCCAGTGCATTTGTACAAAGCAGTCCAATACGTTGGGAACACTTTGCTCATCATCAGCACACGGCTCATCTCCTGTGGTCACATTAATGACATTACTCCAGCTACCATGTAAAATTGCAGTGCTGGATCAGTGCAGATGTCATCAGATCCCCGTTCATCTCAGGGACTTCATTTTCTTCCTGAAACACAGAGGTGACATCAGAAATGAGCCTTTTGACATTGTTTTATCAGACAGAATCAAGGGGTAAGGGGCCACAGGTGTTGCACCTCCTGAAGTGGCCAGCAAGCTGTGATCCTACAGATGTACACTGCAACTGCAGCCACACTCAGAAACAAGATGCTTCAGCACCTCAGCAGGGCAAAGATGGGACAATGTTAATTCTATTCTGGTCTGACCAGATTTGAAAGGACCAGCAGAGGCCAGGAGCTATGTGTCACAGTGCTTGTATAGTATCTATGCTCTAACCCTAATATGGCTTCTCTCTTCCATCCTACTGTGCTAGGCTTTATACAACTCCCTTCTGTAAAAATGTATGAACTTCTGCTCTGTCTCAGGCAATCAAATTAATAAATCTGCTGTATGCTAAAGACCATGATTTCCTCTTCATGGGCTGCATTCTGATTCCAGAGCTTTGGAAAAGGCTAAAGCATTTTCTGCTTCACTTCCAGAGCTTTGGAAAAGGCTAAAGCATTTTCTGCTTCTCTTCCCAAGACACAGCCAACACCTCTGTGGCCTGTAGTCACCATGCAGCAGGGTGTAGGGCAGGCAGGAATGAAGAGTGGAAGAAGGAAAATTCCTTCCAACTCAGTCACTTCTAACTAATGCTGTGTGTATGATGAAAGGTCATCAGGGCATTTACCACCCTGCTGCTTTATCAGAAGAAAATCTGAGGTACTTTTGCACAAGTAGTCTTCATAAAACAAGAAGACAGGATGTAACTGTCCAAAAAATCTGCTGATCTGGAGGATACCAGCCTCCACCTGACAACTAACTTGGATGAATATACAGCTCTCACATTACAGAATCACAGAATCAATTAGGCTGGAAAAGACTTCTCAGATCATTGAGTCCAACCCTTGGCTGAACATCACCATGTAAAAAAGACTGTGGCACTAAGTGTCATGTCTACAGTTTTCTTAAACACATCCAGGAACAGTGACTCCACCACCTTCTTGGGCAGCCCATTCCAATGTTTGACCACCCTTCTATGAAAAAGTTCCTTCTAATGTCCAATCTGGACCTCCTCCTGGGCAGCTTGAGGCCATTTCCTCTCATCCTGTCAGTTGTTGCCTGGGAGAAGAGACCAACCTCCAAATGGGTACAATCTCATTTCAGTTGTAGAGAATGATAAGGTCACCTCTGAGACTTCTTCTGGATAAACATCTCCAGCTCCTTCAGCTGCTCCTCTTATGAATTACGCTCTAGACCATTCACCAGCTTTGCTGCCCTTCTCTGGACTCCCTCCAGCACCTCAATGTCCTTCTTCAACTGAGGGGCCCAGAAGTGTGTTTAATTTGTTATCCAAGTCTTGTGAAAAAATCAAAAATCATTAATCCAGAGACAGGAAAATGAAGAAACTTGATAGAGACCAAAGGGGACATTACCATCAGCCCAGATGAGAAGGATTCTCTTTTTTTGGTGCATAGTTTATTCCAAGCTTTTGCGCACTCATTATGCTCTCCCTGAAATCACTGAGCTGCAGGCAGCCAGATTGCAGGAAAGCAACCATGCATTCAAGCCTATGGAGACAAGTTAGTGCCTCTCAAAAGCCATACTTTGCTGCAGAGAGCACAGAGAGCCAACAGCAGGCATGGCGTCTTTTGCTCTGGTAATAAATGAGCAGAACAAGCCGTGTAGAAGTTATCTGTTAGCACCAACAATTGTAAGAGACCATGTAACAGTCTGTAATATATGTAAAATTATTGACATCATATGTGTTTATATTTAGGTTAAACAACTATATTGTTTTTATAAGAGAAAACTGTTTCTGGAAACAATAGGCCAAATTGCTTTTCCTTGCTAAGAACAATGATGCAATGCTGCCAGTACCAACAGTTATTATTACAGAATCAGCTAACTGAAAACACAAGGTCTTTAACAACTTGTATCTTACAAAGCACTCCAAGGCGTGCCGATGCTGTTTTGCTTTGTTTGCTAGTCAAGATGGGTAAAAGCAGTTTGTATCTTGCATCTGCTCATTATTGCAGTTTTCCCTGTGTATGTTTTCATTTCTCTTTCAAGAGGGCAAGTATAAAAACCCCCAGTTCGTGTGAATTTTGCACTATCAGAATTAATTGATGAAATCACAGTCAGAGGAACAGAGGAAGGCTAATCCTTCTGGGATGTGCATGGGGTCCAAAGAAAAAGAGAAGGGAACTGAGATGCAAAATACATCCCTGTTTACAGAAATAAGCAAGACTTCCCAAAAATTTGGAGATTACTCAATCATGGTCACCACAGCAATCATATCCTAACACTGTCTTGGGCCATTCCATTAAAAAATATTAAATATACAACTGTAGCACAGTTTGCAATGGATCTGCATATTTAAGATGTTTTTTGATAGCTAACATTATGATGATCACAATCAATTCATATATGCTGAAAGTGGGATTACAAAGTAGGGTTAGACAAAGGAGCCTTGCCATTTGCTACTTAGATGCAGTTCAAAACAAAGTCTTCAACTTTTCACCATAGCTGACAGGTTAGAAATTCACCAGATGTGGACAAGATGCAGCATACTGAGAGCATAAATTGATTTTATATTTAGGTTTAATAATGGATCTCATTGTCACAGAAATGTTAACCCCTCAAGAGAAAAATCCACTGGATTTTGCAAATGCAAATTTTAAGCTCCCATGCTTGGCACAATAATGAAATATACAGTATTCCTTGTTGTCCTTACTTTTGAACTGCAGGTAACTATAGAGCAGTGTTACAGGACAAAGATACACTTGTGAAATATTCACAAGCTGATGTCTTTGCAGCCCCGTGGGACCTGTGAAGATCTGTTTTTTTCCCCCCACATCTCTCTCTCAGACTTTAAATAATGAGGAGCAGAAAAGGTATGAGACAACATGTCTGTGTGTCTCCTTTGAAATCTTTTCTTACATTACCTTGTTATCTGTGCTCAAGAGCAGCAGGTATTCCAGCAGTTCAGAGTATATCCACAGCAAAAACACCCAGCAAAACAGAGTGCCAGTAGACACAGCTTTCACTTCCAGGTCCAGTCAGCAAAACACAAAACAGATACATGGAGGGAGTAGTGGCACAGTTGAGAGGGGGGATGTTTGTGTGAAGGGGTGGGAAGGCAGCATTTTGCCAAGCCACTTATTTGAGAAAATAGATATTTGTTATCCATACTGAAAAAAAAAAAAATCTCTTTTTTAATCTGAGCTCACAAAATGCCTTTGTACAAAAAGTCATCCAACTTCCTCACTATTACAGCCTGGATCAAATCCTGACCACCCCAGAAAGATAAGTGGGCTGGTCACTGTGCTGGTCACAAGGATTTGGATATTTCTTTTCAGTTTAGCCCTCGCTGATAACTGCTGAGAAACACTGATACAGGTAGGGATTTGGAAGTTTTACTATAGTTCTGTATTGTGCATCAGGAAAGCCCAGTTTGAACCTGGCATGAGGTATGAGCTGAGTATGAAGGATTTCACTTGTTTTCACACATCTGAGTCAGTCTTGAGTACATACAAGACTAAAGTCAAGCAATTTTTATCAAATGAATCCACCCTGGCATCCATGAAAGCAAGTATGGTCCCTTTCCAGAAGAAGCATAGCTTTTTTAATTTCCAGTTCTCTAAGACTTCTAACTAATTTTTTATCCTCTCTGCATTTCAAAGATGCTTATATAACAGGTACTTTCCCACACTGGCCTTAAAAGCCCTTATTCTCTTTCTTTCATTATTTCAACAGACTAGCAGTCGTTGCAACACAGGTGACGGTAAATCAAATCAAGTTGAAATGTGGGCCTGACTCATTTTCAGACGATATATGATTTGTTTGCATTACATTATCTTGGAAACCCATAAGCAATGTGCACTAACTGCATGCCCGCACATGGCAAGAAGATAAATGCTCTTAGTCAGTAATATAAAGTCTAAATAAAATTACAATCAGGTTTGGATATTAGGATAGCTTTGCAACACCCTTGGGGCATTGCTCTTATCATTAGCATTATTTGCATTAGAGTAGTGTCCAGAGATCCTGCCTGTGATCAGTTTCAAATTGTGCTAGGCTCTGGAAAACGTGGGAAGAGACAAAAGTTTTGAATGCTAAGTAGATAATTACAGGCAAAGAGTGGGAGAAATAAAGGATTGTTATCATCACTACGTAGAGCTCTGAGCTGTGGAGATTTAATTTTTGCTATAGTCTAAGCACAGGCGCAGAGCAATGTTGGAGTCCAAATTCACCTTGCATCCAAAGAGTTTGCACACAAGCCCATGTTTAGGTTCCCACTGGCTTTATGGGAATGCTGATAACAGTAGGAAAGATAGCCTGAGCTTGCCTTTCGCCAGCTACATTCCTGCCTGCAACATGGGCAGCTGGGAACAAGGTTGGCTTGGCTTTCTTAGCCTGAGGCAACCTCCACATATTCTGTCATGCTGTCCTGTGACACCTTCCCAGGGCTGATCCAGCAAGTTTTCCCAAGTCCTTCCCATACAGGATTATAGCCCTGCAGTGTAGGATGGATGGGCAGGTGAGCACAGGAACAGCAAGCTCAAACATCTGAATGACTGCTCAGACAACATAGGGGTGTTTTTTCATTTGTTTGTTTGTTTGTTTGGGCGGTAGTTTGTTTGTGGGGTTTTATGTGGGTTTAGTTTTTCTCTCGTCTCTGGGAAGACTCTATGTCTTCCTTAAGGTCACCAGAAAGTCAGAGTGCAGCTAAAAACCAGACACCTGACTCCAGCATGCAAAAGTTCATCATTCATCTCTAAAGATCTGCTGGAAGTATAGAAGTAACCTAGTAAAAAAAATAGGACAAGTGATCTTTCAATTAGTAATGGAAGGACTTTATTGACCTCCAAGGAAGTTTCTTTTTAAGTAACATTTCAAGGTGTCCTCCATACACGCTTACAAAATTCTTTACGACGATTACACAAACACCCATCACAATGTGGGGCTAATGAAAGAGGGGGCGGATGTTTATGTGCTGCTGTTTCACCCTTTGTTGGCAGGGATAAGAAAATTACAAAGTGATAAGAAGAGATTCAAGTGGGAGGAGCAGACATGAGTGCCTGATTATGTACTTAATTAAGCAATGCTGGCCACATCAAATTGTAATGAAGTGTGTGTCTATCTATGGCATGCTTTTAGTCCCAGCAATACATTGGCTACCTGCCTCTGAATGGACAGTGAGGGAGATATTTTCAAACACAGAAATGTTGACTATCCAGGAGAGCTGGATGGTTACCTATTTTTGTCTTTGAAGACTGCATATGCTCAGTTAAGATCACAATCTCACCAAGCGATCCAGTCACTCGCAAAAGTACTCGTGCTTAGATAAATGAGACAGCAGGCAGGAGTGAGGCTGGTAGACCTAGACCTAAAATACAACTCCTGGCACTCCAGGAGAGCAAGCAAGTAATTTCATCCTGTTTAAGTGCTTTAACAAGAATGTAAACATTTTTTTCTTAAACATGGTAGGAACTTTAGTTATTATTTTTCAGAACTAATATTATTGTTTTTCTAGGATTTCTATTGTTCTGTAATTCCAGGGGCCCATTTCTAATCCCATATGTAATATGTTTATTATATGTAATATTTTATCTCTTGGATTCAGTTTCTAACACTATCATTTTGTTCTTATTTCAATAAAAGTGTTCTCCTCCTCCTCACTTTGTCAGAATCTAATGGTTTTCCTTATCACAGTAGAAAGTTAGAAAGATTCCTCCCTAAAAGAAAAAAATGGACCATTTGTGTCTTCACCCTAATTCAATTTGTATCATAGAATCCAGACCAAATAAAGTAACTTTATAGTACTAGAAACTGCCAGAATTGAGCTGGGATTTTTTTTTTATTTGTTGTTTGTTTTTAATATATGGGCATGAAGTCTCAGTAAATCTGTAACTCATTGTCTTCATTACCTGTAGCCTTGTGGACACAGAAGGAAACAGTACCAAATGCTCCTGTGATTTCTGGTTTTCTTTGGGAATTCACTATCTGTGCGCTTTAATCAAGTAGAAATACATAGGAACCATTCCAGCTTTCAGCTGAGAAAAGCACAGTTCTCACAGTTTTGTGAGAACTCTACAGATAAAAATTCCACATGGATTTTCCTGGTTTTGTAAATTTATTAAAAAATAATACAGTCAGTACAAAATTAGACCATGAAAGTTAAAAGAGCTAGTAAAGTAATTTATTGGGTCTGTGAAATCATCTAGGAAATACAGGCATTTTCATATAATTTTAACTATTGTATTATATTTAAGACACTGAAGGCACCTGAAACCTTGGTATCCAGACCCAGAAAAGATTCCCACTAGAGATGTGTTCCTTGCACACCATCCTCTGGAACAAAGGACTACTTTACCTTTCTCATATCTATATAGCTTTCTGCTGGATGGTCAGTCAAGCACCATTGTTAAATATAGAGGTTAGAAAATCTTCTTAATCTTCTTTCATATTAATTTCCCACACCTCGTCAACATCTGCATAGCTCACCAGTGAAGCTGCTTTACATGCAATCCACCCACAGGTTACAGCTTATAGGTCAGGGATGGGAATTCACTTTGAAATCACTGAGCCTACATACATTACTGAGGTGACAGGTATAGCACTCAGTGATGAACCTTCTGTCAGTCACAGAGAGGTCACACTGGTATCAGTTGCCAACATGGCTTTCTCCCATCTTTAAAAAAAAAAGGAAATTAAAAGCGGTCTATGTTTTTTTTTCTCTTCTCATAGAAGATGGAAACAGTTGATGCTGTTCACTAGTGTCAAGTGGCTGAAGATTTAGGGCCCCAGAGCTCAGGAGGTCTCCTTTAACTGTGCTGGCTGTACTCTCTGCAACAACATAAATTGTTGCCTGAACTGAGCCCCTCATAAGCTATTCCAGGAGCAATGATGACAACCACATTAACGTGGACTGTACTGGAAACAAACATCTCCAGCCCAGTGTCAGGAAAGCCAAATAAGAGCATGGCATTCTCCTGTTTCATACCTATTTTTTTCCATTAGAAAACCTGTAAAATAGGTCTAGTTTAAAAATTATCACATTAAAAGACTGAAAGATTTTTAGTTTTGTTAAAGAGGTGCCTGAGTCTCATGCGCAAGAAAGAATAAGTTGTAGCATGAATAAAAAGAAATAGCTGAGTTTGCTAAAGGTTCACCTACATTTAGCATTATCATGAGCAGATCAGAACACCAAATCTGAGATCAGTACTCATATCTCATTATGCCATGTTTGTCCACTGTGTTAAAGAAATGCCAGAGCTCATCAGATAACAAGAGAATATTAATATTGCAGAGGCTAAAAATCATGCTCTCTGTAGTTATCTCTGAGTGTTTGGGCTAGTTGCTGTAAAATCTTGTTTCAAGGTCCTTACAGGTTAATAAGATCAGTGCTCTCCAGTCTTTCTGTGAGACCTCAGAAGAATCTTCCTATATTCCTCCATCTTGCCAGCCTACTGAGGTACTTCAATGTTCTATGTATTTCCTCTGCACAGACAAGACTGGTTTTTCTAAACAAGGTGGTTTGGATGACATTTTTTTTCGTGTCAAAATGAAGTCCTTCTTTCATTAAAAAAAAAACATCCTCAGAGGAAAACAAAAAATCATCCCTAGCATAAAGTAGTGTTAATACACATGAAATAAATTGATTTTGCCAAGGCTAATTTTTTCTAGTGGAGCCTGTACTTGAGAACATTTGAGTGCTCTCTTGAGTTATCTCATGTTTGCAGGACAGTACCTTGAATTTGTTTCTATCATACAAAGTTGATATATAAGGAGACTGGATTTAATTGAAATCTGAACTCAAAGAAGTCTTCAAAAAAATCCTGTAATTTTATAAGAAAAAAGTCTTTTTATGAAAGAAGAATCAAAGTATATAAGGAACCTTTAGGAGAGATTCTGGTATGAAATGCATCTGTAGTCTTAATAAATGCGATTGCAGTCTCTAATAAATGCTTCTTTTATTTTTGTATGTGAAATTTTTAGAGGTGGAAGGATTTGCTCCTTAAAAATATTTTTCTTTTACTTTGCATATTGGATTTTAGAAATCCATTCATACCATGGATTTGATGAAGACAAGTCATAAGTTTATGCAAAGTCTTTAGCTGCAGAAGACCCTGACCTTTCAGAGGATCAACTCTTCCACAGTGTTATTACCAAATTAATACAGTTGCTTAAATAATGTTGAGCATATGAATGCAAACTGTGGACATCTGTCTGAAGTTGTTAGCCTTCTCTGTATGTCCCCACCTCTCCTTCAATATATATGCAGCTGTCTTACTTGTCCCAGTATTTCAACACAACAGGGATTGAATCCAAAGTTTCCAAGTATAAAAGTCTGAGGCTCAGGTTCTTCCCATTTAACTTCAGGGACAAAATTGAGAAGTATCTACATTAATAATGAAAACACTGTATGAAAACAGGGCTATTCATGCCTTTGTACACATAGATTAATTACTATTATTATTACCATTATTATTAATTTTTATGGGATGGGTTTAGAAATTCTAAGTGAATGAAACTGTCTTTTTGGACACTGGTGGCACTGGTTTTAAATACCATCATACTTTTACTTCTGCAAGTTTTTTTTGCCCTGTAACTGTTTAGTAGGAAAATCAGTATACAGAGACAAGGAATAATTTCTGATGCTCATTCAGGGACAGCAATACAAGTGCCTTTTATCCTTTCCTGCACTGAGTACCATATTGCCTTAAAAGTTGCCTTTTAGCTTCATGTAGTGGGAAGTCCTGGTAGCCAAGTTACTTCAGGTTTTCACTGCCAGGAATGAGTGGTTGAGGGAATGAAAAATTCACCCCAATAGGCTACAGAAAGTAGCAGTGAATAGGTTGTCCACATCCCCATTTCAGTGGTCCTTCCCTGTGTCTTAGAGTTTTCCCTTCCTGTGGGAAGGTGACTGCAGCACCCTCATCATACACAAGGGTGACAGACAAGGGTGCACACAAGGGCATAACTGTCAATACCAGTTACAGTGATGTACATCAGGAACAACACCATTAAAGTCAGAGGGGTACAGAGGTATAATGCTGGGGAGAACAAGCCTGTAGTTAGGGCTCAGTAGGTAGGACTGCAGGAATTAATCATGTTTTCAGACAGCCAATTCATCTGCCACGTGACAATAAAAATTACATTTAGAAAAATGAAATATTACCTCTCCTTTGTTAATTGTTGAGAAAATGCAACTCAAGAAGCAAAGCTTTAAGCTTTTATTTTAAGCTCAGTGTCCAGTCCTATGTTGCAGATTTTGCCATGATTACATGTGAATAAAGTCCATCATATAATTTAAATTTAGCTTTATTAAACTGACTCACTCCCCCATCTCAGCATCCATTAAATTATTGTTCTTGTCCTCCTCCTCCTCAGTTCCCCTAAAGATGCTATTCATTAAAATGTAGAAAATAAAATCTCTATATGTGCATTTTTGCTTATTAGCTGTGCTGGCTGCCTCATCATTTGCCAAAATCATATTTCTTGAACAAGGAGGGCAGAAACAATGTGAAATCAATCTTTTTTGCTTGGCCAGATAAACAGGAGACACAATGAGAGAAAGAAAGGCACAGAGAGAGACAGATAGGGAGAAAGAAAATAAAGCAAGAAAACAGCAACACCATCCCAGTGGTGATGGATAACTGAAGTGAATGTGTCAGGATGGTATTATGTAAATTACCAAAGCAGCTGAGCAGTGCACTGATGATTACAGAGGATGTGAACAATGTTGTGGTCCCCAGGTGCCACCATGCCTTGTTATTTTTTTCTTCCCTCCAACTACCCTTGGGGTAGATTCTTCCTGACCTGAGTCCTTGAAAAAATCATCCAAGAAATACGTTCCTAAAAAAAAAGGGTTAGAGGACATCTATGACATTTCTCTAAAGCAATAACTGCACCCTGTGTGTTTCCAGTTTAACATTCTAAAAAGTGCTTTTTCCTTACACCTCTGAAGAATTTGACTTATCAAACACCTTGATTACAGAATAGGCTCAAGGTCAAAAAAATTTTAAACCAAAAAGGAAAACTGAAGGGTGAAGGACATGCATTCAACATGCATTAGTCTCTATTTTAAAGTTACTCTGTATTATTAGGAAAAACTTTTTTTCAGTCTCAGTAAACATCCTGTGTATCTGTGTTTGAATTTTAATGTTTGTGTCTATTGTTTCTGCTGACTGTGCATTTTGTTTCTCCTTTTGGGGAGTATTGATTTGAATAACTGTAGATCAAGACAGCAAAGTCATAATTTGCTAATTAGGCCTTGTTTGAAATTACTTTCTCTTTAAGCTGAATGTGGGCCCAAAACACAAAGTTCCATAGTTCACCGATAAACTTGTAAAGTATTGAGACAAACATCCAGACCCTCTGCAGACTTCTCAGGATTGTACCTTAGGAAACAACAAACCTCCATTGGTTTAGGTCTTGCAAAACCCCTTGTCAAGACATCAAGGATTTCATCCAAAACAGTATAACCAGCGTTAGAAATGGAATAAAGCCTTAGAAAAATTCAGAAAGTTATTCAGGAAGATTCTTACAGTCCTTAAATTATTTTGATCATATTCCTAATTAATTTTTTCACAAATAGATGAAATTATATTTTCTTATAATTTCTTTCTTATTATTAACAGCATGCATAGAATATATTTCTACTTGATTGAGGTTGATCTATATTGATTACACAAAGTGCCAGTTACAATAATCAAAGTTTCACGGAAGTCAGGAAAACCTAAGCTAGCTCCTTCTGCAGAAGGAGAGTTCCCAAATGCAGAAGAATCCTGTTGCAGCAGCCTGGAATTCTTTGATTTGAAGATCAATTTAGATGACAAAAATTGTTTCATCTCTCCTGGAAATTTGGCAGAGCCATGCAGTCCTGTTAGATCTTTATTTCTGCACAGCATCTATTGTATCAGGTCTGGTTGTATGTCTGAATTCAATGGACTCTGCAATACCAACAATAAATAAGACTCATTCGCCATAATGCCTTCAATAAGAGTTTCTTGGAGTAAGGAATGCACTGTCTGCACAATAGCACACTTTCCAGCTGTGCTCTGGGCAGCCTCATGGGATTAACAGGGTAACTTGGTAACTGACACTTGTACAGGTTTAAATTTGAAATTGCATTTAATTTGTATATCATTATGTAATCGAGAACTTGAACCTTTAAGGCAAATATAGCAGTAAATGGGCATCCTGCTAAAAATATTTGCAATCCAATAATTAATGTAATGGGATTCATGTCTCTGGAGACTGGTACAAGGCCTTTTTGTGGCAGATTGCATTTGCTCTCTTTACATGTGCACAGGGCGGCACTCAGTGGGTGAGGGTACACGTGAGCTGGTAGAGGGGCAGAAACACTCCCTTCTGGAGAGAAAATTCCCTTTCATGGGACAGGGACAGCATGAGCATGTACAGTCCCTCTTGTATTCAATGGCTCTTGAGGGGCTTTCCAAGGTGAAATTTATCAGTAAGGTCAGTATGACTTCTTTGGGATTCATTCTTGACTCCTTTTATTGGAGCCTCTGTAGCTGTCACTGAACATGTTGTTTTGTTTAAATTCATGAGAAGAAAAAAATAAACCTGGGAGGAAAGCAAGCCAGACTGACTGCACAGAGAAACTTTAGCATGGCAAACTTACCTCCTGGTTTTGTTGTTAATACACAGTGGTTTGCTACCCCTAGATGTCTTAAGAATGTCAAATATAGGAATACATTTCTAATGGAAAAATTGCTTGGGAAACTTCTATCAGTTTGGATTTAGATAGATTGCTGAGTCTGATGTCTGGTTAGGCTCCTTTTACATTCCTGCACTCAATGATGAATAGTAAAATAAGCCATGACAAAACAATTGCTTCTTATTGGTTCTCTACTATATTTAATTCAGGATTTTTTATATGACTTTAAAAATAGCTCCTATAGAAAGGATATAGAAATTCTCCTTCATGTGACTTTGTCATTGCTCCATTGTGTAAGATCTCCAAAAACCCTTAAGAGCACAAGTCTTGCTAATTGTTAATTGGGACATTGAATGGGACTTGAGCATCCACTTCACTTAATTGCTTTTGAGCAGCCAACACAGCTCTGAGAAGTGGCAGACATTTGTGACCAGATTTACTCCTATATCCTGGGTCCAATTTGTCAAGAGCAAAAGCATCATTTACAGAATGCCATTGACCCTCAATTGTTCAGCTTTTCTGCAGGACCCAGACTACCTATTGCAGGAGTTATTTTGTTCCACTTGGCTTTTCTTTATAGAAGTAAATAGATACAGAATTTTTATAATGCTCTGTTTCCTTTGTTTTAAAGCACTTATTTTAATGTGATTTTTCACTCACAAAAAAGAAAAAAGTATTTCTGGCAGTGTAATAATAACTTTCATTTGTATTGTACCTTTCATCTCAAGTGATCCCAAAGCACTTTACTAACTTAACAAGCTGAAACACACTATATTAAATACTACACATAGGGATCACTTCACCCACCACTAAAACAACCACTTATGTGGTGAAATGAACCAACAGTTTAAAGGCTCAGTTCTGCTAGGTGTTGAGCTCTATTAGCCTGATACAATGCCCACTGAAGTCAATATAAAGACTCCTAAAGATTTCATTGGGCTCTGAATTAGAATTTATTACAATCTTCCAACAAAGCATTTAGGAACATGCTTAACTTAAGCACTTGAGCAGTTCCATTGACATTAATAGAGCCTGAGGTTTCTTAAAGTTGAGCTTGTGAGTTTTTGAAGTAGGGCCAGGTGTCTGAGTGCTGTGCAGTAGAGATTGCAGTGAGTGCATTGATACAGCAAGGAAGCAGAAAACAAGATCTGAAGAACACCCTAACTCGTTAAATTCACTGCTGAAATTAGGTAGCGCAATTTAAATACCCTTACCAAACATATGATCAAGACAGCATGAAAGAAGAATTGTTAGTCCACTCCTTGAAATATTTTTGCATTCACTACATGCTAATAACTTTATATCATTACCTTTGTTTTATTACCAGTGCTTTGTTATTTAGAGATTGTAAAATTATGAATCTTTTTGTGTTTGCAAATCATAGATTCCTCTTAACGTAATCCAGTTATTCATTACTTTTCTTCCTGCACTGTTAGCTGGATTAATAAGCATCTCCATTTTTTATTAATTAAAAAATGCTAGAAAAGAATAGGCCTATAAGCTGAAGCAAAGCATCTGGAAAGAACTATAGCAAAGCAACTGGAGGAAAAAAATGTAGTTGCTCTGTTTAGCATTAGGCAGCTCGAAGGATGCTGCTTCTCACTCCCAAAGACAGTAAGGCTTTGTGATACTAGAAAAGATAGTAAGTCCAGGTCAGAGCTGGGACAGTAATAACCCTTCTTCATAACCTGACTGCACCCTTCCATGTTAACATACTGTGAACTGAGCACAAGTGACAAAACCAATCCATCACTGCACCACCAACACAAAGAAGAATAGAGAGGTTAACAGAAATTGATGACATCCCTGCTCGAATTTTACACTGATTCGGCCAGCTTTACGATTGAAACAGACAAAGATTTATAGTCCAAGCTAGGACGCTGGCTCTCCTTGATTGCCTTGATTTTTTTTTTTTTATGCGCTTCTGCATATTTATTTCCAAGCTCATCACGGGCTTGTATCATTAGAATGCTGATTTGATTTTACATTCCAAGAGGAGTAGACATTATGCAGCCATTTGCATGATGTGAGAGAAATCACCATAACGGTTTGTGATATCGGCGACCAAAATGATCGGTAATGTTCACCTGCATAAGCAGGATCGTGTAATATTTTTTTTGAAATTCAGATTTTTTCCTTTTGCTTCTCCCTCTGTGAAAAAAAAAATAAAAAGAAGGAATTATTCCATATCCTGTGGATGAGAAATTGTGTTTTGTCATGCCTCCGAGGGTTACAGTGGTATTGAGCTTTTATGAATTCGTTTGATATCAGGGCTGAGCGTTACGAGTTCCAACACAAATTTTTTTCCCCATGACATTATTACTGAAAGCTTTTATCAGTTCATTGTGACAAAAAATTGATTATTATCCTTGACATTTGATGGATAGCTTTCATAAAAGTACTTTTTTTTCTTTAGGTTCTTTATTTGTGTGTGTGTGTGTGTGTGTGTGTGTGTGTGTAAGCCTGTAAAGTTTTCTTAGGAAGGTTCTATTTTCTGGATAGAAAAAAAAAAAAGGAACAAAAACCAAGCAAAAACCACCACTTACTCTATGACGTACTCTTGAATTATTGCTATCTGTGAAAAAGTTGAAAGTGAAGAAACATTCTGCTTCCTAACAGCTTTTTCCACTTAAACATTAGGAAAATATACATTCATGCATCTTAGAGAAAAATTTGGATTACTAATATAACTGTTTTATAGATACCTGAAAAGAGATTTTGAAGTAGTTGAGACAGAGGCATTGATAGACACTCTATAGTTAAGGTTAATTTGGGCCTTTGTCTTTGCTAGATTCTAATACCTCTTTGTAGTTGTTATATTTTAAACAAGCATTCAGCAGGTGTCTGACAGAAGAACAAAGCTGCCTTTAAAGAGTTTAACTCTTGTTTATTGCATTCTAGCAACGAGAAGCAATAGGACTTGACTCATTCTGAACAATGCCAGAAGCTGCAGCTAATGGTGATTCAATTACGGTCTCTCACAAATGGGAATATTCACCTCTGTGTGTGCATTAGTGCTGATGGGAGCTCTGTGCTTGCCTTGGGAGGAGAATATACTTTCAGAGAATCTGGCAGAACTGTTTTCTTCTGGAGGAAATGGCTGCTTTCCCTGGTTGCCATTCTCAATGATGGATTCATAAGAGTCTTCCCAGGGATCCTCGCTGAAACAAAAGGTGGGAGGATAGCGAATTTTAGAGAAATTTGTGAAGACATAAAGTCAGCCAGAGGCCAGAGCAGCCATTTGCTAGAGAAAAGGGGCTTTAGAGAAGATAAGAAGAAGATAAGATTAGTTAAAGGAACAGATTTTAACCTTTTGAAACAAATGCTGTTAAGTGTCAGATCAATTAAGAAAAAAAAATAGAGAATTTTTCTGAACTGTGTGCCACTTTCAGACATTTGGTGGTTTTTGAGATGAGGCAAGTCTGCATTAAACAGAAAAAAATATTATTTATCATTGATGTTACTATTGCATAGAAGCAAAATTGATTTCTGGTGATGGACTGGTGTAGGGACAGTTGCCATGTGTGAAAGAAAGGAAGAGGTGACAAGAAGAAGCCTTAGTCTGATGTATAACCCCCAATATGTGCTTTGCACTGAGGGAAGTGATGGAATGGTTGCAGTCCTCTTAATTCCTCCCCCCAGACTTTCCATTTCTCTCCAGTCCCAACAAGTCTGTCCTGGGGGCAAGTTCTGGGCCAAGCTTACCAAATGGGGACAATATAAATGTCAGTAACATTGTGGAAAGGAAGAATTCTCCAGTGTATACTTTGCATCTGTTCTTAGAAAGAAGGATCTTGTTTAACACAAGAACAGCAGAACAGGTTTTCTTACAGTAGTAATGAGTGGAAAGAAAAGGAGCAGCATAACAGTTTAGAAAAAAAAAGTTTAACTATGATAAAATACTTCACCCATGTTAAGTTCAAAGGAATATCAGACTGATGAACTAATATTGGAAGACTGAAAAATATCTGAGGTTGGTTCTGGAAAAAAATGGTTCTTGTGCCACTGCTTGAGAAGGACAGATACTACAGCAAACTGTCATCTCATTAAATGGACATAGAGCTACTAAGTCAGGGCGATGAAATCAATGAAGAATTAAAATAATGGCACACTGTCAATCAACATAGCTTAATGAAAAAATTATCAAATAAATATGCTCTTTTTGATTGAGTTTATGATTTCATTGGCAAAGATTTCTAAAAGGTACTTGATTTTTTTAGGATTAAGAAGACTGCAGGTAGAGAATTCATTAAAAGTTTTCTAACTTGATATTTTTTGAAAAAGAATTCTAATGAAAAAATAATCTGTTTGGTTTTTCCTATTGGATTTCATCTTTCTGTCCTGAGTCAAGTCATGACCTGAGCAGGACTGTGCAAAATGACATAATTGGTCTTGTTAAGATTTGCACATACAAAAAACCCTATATGGTAAATAATGATTAAGACAGTTCTGAAAAATAACCTAGGTATTACAATGATCTGGACTTGCTAGAATAAGATTTATTTTAACTTTTCAAACCATGATATTACATATCTAGCAGTCAAAACTGCAAATCGCAATTCCCTTCTGAAGAAGAAACTAATTTTGAAAAGGAACATCATAAGGAGTTAGAAATTACCAGAATTCATGTGGTATGGAAAAGCATATGATCAGGAAGTAAAGAAAGCAAATATCAGTCCTCAGATATCTGGCCAGAAGGAGTAAGTTGATGATTAACCAGTGTAAAAATTTATTTAAGGATCTCATGGCTCCTCCAGTTTTTTGGTGTTTTAAAAAATGAAAGGCTTTGAAAAGGTATGTTCTGCCTTACCAGCAGGCCTGATGCAAGAGTTAGAGTCATTCTGTTGCCTCCACTTCAGAGTTTAAATTATCTCTGAATTTTCAGCTTCATCAAAATAATATTAAAAATATGTAACTGCCTATGAGTTTCAGAAACAAAAAGATTGTGTAAACTGAGATGTCCAAATTAGGCACTGAAAGCACACAAATGTACTATTAGAGTACCTAAATGCAAGTTTCAGGCCAAAGGCAAGTACATGCAAGGTCTTCTGAGTATTCTTGTATGTAATGTCACTTTCCAGTTGTATTTCAAAGGACTTTAGTTGTTTATTTTTTCTCCTAGTACAATATTAGGATTTTATCTGCAGCTTTCAGAGGAGAGAAAAAAAAAACATGTTATCCACTACTTTTTCAATGTTAAAATAATTTTCAGACTCTGAAAACTGGAAGGTACTGCTGTTGAGCATGAAATCTTGGCTCCACTTGCCAGTGCACTCACTACATGTGATTTTTTTTCATTGGCTGGATTGTCTTTACCTGGCGGGTTAGACCTGGCAGAGAGCCGTGCTTACACCAGTGACTCCCTCCTTCCTTCCCTCTGCTGAGCAGGACAGGGGGAGAAAATAGGATCAGAAACTTCATGTGTTGAGATTGAGACAGTACAATTTGTTACCAGTTACTCTCATTGGCAAAACAGATTCAACTCGAGGAAAATTAGTTTACTTTTTTTTTTTCCTAAATAAAATAAATTTTGTTAATGAGAAACAAAAGGCAAACATTAAAACCCCACCTTTCCTCCCCATGTTCTGCCCACAGAGCCAATGCCCTGCAGAACCCCTACTGCCAAAGCCTTGCCACAGACACCCCCCCAAAAAAATACAAAAAAGTTAGCCTAATAAGGAGTTTGAAATAATGAATGGATGTCATTTAAGTTGCACGTAGATACTGCTTTCATATTTTCATTCAATACTGCAGGAAGTATTGTAGTTAATTTTCTGCAGAAGAACACCCTTTTAATCAAACTTGATGAGCATGATTCTCCCTCTATTTGTATAGTAACTTTACAAACTTAATTTTAAAAGGCTGATTTTAGGGTTTTTTTAAAAAAAAATTGTTTGGATTGTTCATTTGGTTAAGTTTAGCCCTCTTCTAATGCAATGAAGATCACATTTTTATTTCATTTTTATTGCAAGTATCACATTTGCAGTGAAATTAATAAAACAAACCTTTGGTTTGGTTCTGATAATATTTTATTTAAACTGCAAAATTGTTGCTGCATATATTCAATTAAATATCTTCCTGTCAACAATCAATTGTAATGAATCCACTAAGAATCTATTTTATTGTCCATATTAGAAATGTGTGGAGGCTGGAATATCTACCACACTAGGGTTTTTCAGGAGTTTTAAAATTTTTCTGCCAGCAGGAGTGATTTCACAGAAAAGAAAATGATGGTAGAGCAAAGAAGGGGAACTGTGGGTCACTCAGATATCTTGCTTCAGAAAATTAGAAGGATTTGTTTTGATTTCAATGCTTGAGTCTTTGTTCTATTAGAGCACTTGTCATTCTGTTATGATTATAATTTGGCAAATTATTTCTAATTGAAAAGTCGACTTCCATGAAGAAATGAAATTTCTAAAATAACCTAAACCCAAGCATTTCAAAACTGTCAGAAATTTTCTTTAGATTTGCAAGCAAAATCCTAGAAATACCAATCCAATTTCACAAACAATATTTTCCAATGAACTGTAAATTAATCAACTTTCGTCTTAAAACCTCTAGTCTTAATCCCACAAATTTTTCTATTCTTCCTTGTCAGTTGCCAGTTTGGTTCATTTTGCAGGCAAATCACTAAGTTAAACAAGTAGGTTTTAGATTTAGGCCTAATGACAGAACTGCACAGAATATTTAAATTATTCCCTAATTCAAGTGGGTTTTTAAATTAAAGACAGTTAAACAAGGATTTGGGAGAAATTAACTACTAATATAAATTGAAGTTGTGCATTGACAAAATGATGTTACATTACACTTAGTCTGATTTCAGGTCAGAAGCAGGTACAGGTAGGTGGATAGCAGCAGCCTGAAATATTTGTAGTACTTTCTATGAGAGGAATGATGAATTTTCTCTCATGAATAAAAGTAAATCAAATTTAAACTGTGAAGTTGGAGGCTATCTGGAGAGAAAGAATAATAAACTAAAAATAAATTGTTCTCTATTGTTGTGAGTGAATTATGCACATTACTCCAAACAGATTTTGTTGAGGTGATTTAGCCATAATCCACTTGTTTTGTGCTTGCATGCCTAAATTTTATGTATCATTTGTACAAAGATGAATAAAAGCCTGTTTCAGAGATATAAATATGCATATGCAAAGCCAAGTACAGTAAGATTGAATCATCACCATATATTCTGTAACAGGAAAATAAAAAAGATGACATGGAGCATCAAATTACTTTATTTTACTAGCTTTTCCCTCAAACACATTTTTAAAAGTACAAAGCAATATAATTTGTTGTGGCATGCTACTCCCTGTGTTGCTATTAAGCTATCCAGGTGATGCTCTCTTGAGAATCCACTCTGAACAGAGGCCTAATTCAAGACTGGATCACAACATCTGCACCAGATAGAATTTGTCATCTTCTGTCTTCAAGCCCATTGGCTGTTGCTTAGCAACTGGTCAATCTCACAGAGTATTTGCCATGACAAATTAGTAGTGTTGTTACCATGACAACCAGCTTTGTTACTTAATTAAATTGATTTGAATCAGAATTGGCTTTCGGGGAAACAAGTGTGTTGTGTGAAGTAGTAAACATGAGCTTGCAGCTAAACCATTCATGCTTTGATGTAGTAGTCCCTAAAATCAACACCATCAGGATGAAATCCACAATCAAGTCCTGAAATCACTGTGGACAGACTTACTTAAGATTTTAATTTCCTTTTCCAGATTTTTTTTAGAGCACTCTGGATATATTTAGCAACGATCAAAAAAAAAAAAAAAAAAAAAACCCCAAACCCTAGGCTACTCCAATTTCTTGATTAATGCTCTGACAGTGTAAGTAGGGAAGTTACTGCTCTTTAGCAACCAATTGTGGAGCCATGTTTCATGTGTTACTGGAAAGTGCACAGCTTCACACGAAAAAAGGAAAAAGAAATCAGATTATGTGGGCTAAAGGCTAGGAATGGAATTTCTTAACATTCTTTCTGTTTCTTCTCCAGTGGCATCTTGGCTGCTACCTGGAAAGTCTCAGTGTTCACCATAATATGGGACTCTGACTGGTTTGAGAAAGTGAGGGAAATCCCTTCTTTTGATACTTAGGGTCCAGGCAGCACAAAATTAAAATAAGGCAAGCTAGAAATTCAGATTTCACACTATCGGCAAATTTCTTTTAACAGAAACACCTACACACTTTTTAATTATGTTTTCTACCCCTCTTATCCTCTTTGCAGACTGACAGAAGCACAGGATTAGCATATTTATGTCATACATATATTTAATGAATGAAACCTACACATTAAGTATGGGCACAGCTGTTGCAGACTTCAGATACGCAATCTCACATTTTTTCAGTTTATCTCTATATCACCAGTAATGTATGGGTTCCTGCTTTTTCTGTCCTTCCTGATCTTCTTGGAAATGTAACTGCAAAACTCAAGTTGCATTTTCCTTTTAAAATATTAAATTAACTGCTTGGAATGATTTGAAATTTCTCATTATATGTGACTGATTTAAACCTCGAATGTGCTGTTTTGCATGGATGTTCCAAAGCTTAAGACTATGTAAACAATAAATGGGAAACATCAACCAAGTGGTGAGTCACAAGGGAAACTGCAAAATGTTGACAAATTCTAAATTGCAAGGTGCTGTGTGGCCTTGCTACATCGCTTGTGTGCTATCTGTAATTCACACTGCTATCATTAGAATATGCAGACTGCCTACTGAATTTCTCTGAAGTAGATTTTTATTTCTTTAGACATTATTAGCAGAGTCTCACTTTTTTAATGCACTTTTTTTGAGAGCTTGTCTTTTTTCAGAAGCTTCTGGAAAAATAAATCATATAAAAGAAAGAAAAAACATTTACATATGTACCACTAGCATAACGATCTATCTATCTTTCACACCTCTGAATGAATTCATACAAAGCATTTTTCTCCTTAGATTGGTTTTACAAAAACTTAGTAATAGCAACACCTGGTTTACAGCAGTTTAGGTGTAAGCTTGAAATATTTTAATGTTTTCTCCTTGTAAATATTATACATTATGTGTATTACCCTGATGTAGTGATTTCATTTCAGGGTTTTACCAAAAACACTGTAGAAAAATGTTATATGGTCCTTCTCATACTTAAAGAAGAATTAATAATAATTGACATCTTTATTATACAATGAGGGAAAATGCAGAGGAAAAAAATTAGGTCATTGTCAAAAGTTCAGAATTCAGAATCACTGTTCACACATCTGTCACACACATCAACGTTAGGCTTGAAGTTTTGACCAGCTAAAATTTTTATATTGTAAAATATTTCTAAAAGTTGATTTTTAAGTACTTTTTTATTAAAAGTGCCTTTATAATTTTTGTGGGGGTCTAACTGGAAGGAAAAAAATTACTATTAGAAGAAAAAGAAATTCTGATAAGTGGATTTTTTGATAGATTTCATTTGTATTCATATAATTCTGACTGTTGAAACAATACACTGCCAGAAAAAAAGTTGTTTTATGAAAAATGGTTATCAATGTTAATAAGAGAAAAATATAAAGAATAAAAGTGGAGAGAAAGTGTAGAGTAAAATTTTGTTCAAAGGATAGATGGAAGTCTGAAACAGGGTGGTATTTCATATTATCCGTAAGTGGTACAGTTAATTGAGAGAAGCTAAAAGCCATACATTAGTCAGGAAGAGAACAATTAAAGAAAAAAAACAAAAGGAGAAAAGGTATTATCTTTTTTGTACATCAATGTGCAGAGGGGCAATACCTCATCTGTTCCATGGCTCACTACTCATTTTGGTGGCCAACTGGTGACCAATCTTCTAATTAAGATACAGTTTTTAGGAATGGAATTCAGTTCTTTCCAGATTAAATGAACAGGCATGTCAGCAGTTTTTATCCATTTAAAAGAAAAAAGGTAGCAATGCTGTAAATACTTGGATTCCTTCTTAAGCATATTTAGCCTTCAGAGATCATGAACTGGACAAATATTGGGGATTTAGCAAAGACATAAATGTAGTTGAGGGACCTGTACAAATATCATTCACAACTACATGGGGATTCTGGGCACAGGTGTAGCAGAGTGGAGAATGACATGGGATTTAAATGTATAATTTCATTCTTATAGCTCTTCCTACAATATAAACACAAGAGTATTTGCACCACAGCCCTGTTGCATCGAGTGAAGGTGCAGTCCCAGAAACAGGCCTTATGGTTGTGAAAAGCACAAATTTAATGGCTCAGCCATGTCTGAAATGGAGTCCTTGGCTTCCCTGGCCACTTCACAAGGTGAGGGGTTAGGTCAGTCTCAGAGTGACTCAGGCAGACAAACCATCTGACCACCAAGCCTGATGAACTTTGCTGCTTGTCCCTGGGCAAAGTGGGCAGATACTTACTAGGCATTGTCCATTCCTATTTTAGTGGGCTTAAATAGACAGTAAAAATGCTGTAACTTGGCTTAGTCACAGCTAATGGACATCACAGTCTTATAATATTCTACTTTTTGATGAAATGTTTGAGGGATAAACCAAAGCAGGAATTTATAAGTATGGCAAACAGTTTTTAGTAGTTTTTCATCACTTCTTAGCCTTCTCAGTCTCTCCAAAAGAATTGGTGTTAGGGGCATATTTTTCTTTTTAAGGTTATTGAGTGTTTTTACATTGAAGATGAATACTTCAAAATCATTCTATAATGATGAACTTCACACTCCGAGAAAGAAACATTTCTCTTTCACAAATGTTTTAATATTCTGTAGCTTACTATCCTCTTCTGATTCACTCTAGGAAATTATGGGTTAGTGATATTTTTCCTACCTTTAAGATTAAAGGTACAATTTAGCAATTGAAAGCCTGTCCATTCTCTCCTCCATGAACAGTGACAAATCTGAACCAGACAAATATAAACAGATGCAGCAGGACTAATTCTGTTTTTTCATAAAGTTGGGTGGCTCTAGTAAAATTTCAGAGAATTAACTTTATCAAGCTTTAAGATTCTCATCATGAACATAAACTGCTGTTGTACTAGGCACTGTACAAAGAGTAAAATGTTGTACAGACTTGCTAGTTTAAGAAAAGGATATTGGTTCTGTAAGTAAGGGGAATACAAAAAAAAAGAAACATGAGTAGTCAATGTGCTATGCTTCAGTCATAGAATCATAGAATAAACTGGATTGGAAGGGACCCAAGATCATTGAGTGCAACTCCCAACCCTGTGCAGGATGCCCCAAGAGTCACACCACGTGGCTGAGAGCATTGTCCAAACTCTGTCAGGCTTGGCACCATGACCACTTCTTTGGGAGCCTGTCCCAGTGCACAGCCACACTCTGAGTAATAAACCTTTTCCTGATATCTGTCACAAGCCTCCCCTGACTCACCTTCATGCTGTTTCCTCAAGTTGTTTCACTTCACAGGATTAATGGAGTCTTCCTAAATGTTGATAAATGTCACTAAAAGCAAACGAGAGATGTTAAATAAGTAGGAACAGTTTGCAGGTAAGGTTATCATGGTTTAAGTTCTTGCTACAAAAATGCACATTTTAACAAATTGTAGAATCCTATTTGTAGAAATTGGGATAGGATATCATGAAACCTGAGACTAGTTTTAACTGATGGTTAAAAAAGGGTGTGTCTCTGATAAATTATGTGGACAGTATTTGGATGCAAGGACCAAGAATCTGTTAGAGAGGAACCAGGTTACTAGCCTGAGTGACATGCAAGATGGTGATGAATTTGATCAAAAAGGCAGAATAAATAATTTCTTTCCTTTAAGTCTATGAAGAAAAAGAAACCCAAGGTGATAGCTACATCAGCCTAAATGAATGAAGTGACCAGGACCTGTGGTTTAGAGAAAAAGAAGGTTATCAAAGAGAAAGATAAAGATACCACCATAATAATCTGAAAGTAACTGAAATAATGGACCAGAGAAGAGATGAAAGGGGACAATTAGAGGAAACAGAGAAACAGATGAGAAAATAGTTGAAAAAGGAGGAGGAAGACAAGACTTTAAGTGTGGGATTGATTATGCTGATGAGACAAACGAATTTTAAATCTGACCTTTGGCTAAGAATCCTTAACATCTTTGCTGAGAGGAAGATCTTCCTGTGAAGGCAAATGTAGGAATGAGAACAGGAAAATCCCAGACACATGCTATACTTCTTTAAAAATCTGAGAAGAGGAGAAAGAAAAAAAAGAGAAGAAATCAACACCTAGGGACTTAATGGAAAGCAAGATCATAAATGGACTTCCTAAGGTAAGAAAAACAAAGGCATGTTTGTACACTAAGAGAGAAAACATAAGAAGTAGTGACAGAAAGTCATGGAGAATATGATGAAGAAGATGAGGAGATTCTCTAGGAAAAAATAATCAGTAAAACTCATGAGAGAAGGAAGTAAAAGATCAGTATGGACAATCATAGTTATCCAATATTAAATTGGAACATAAAGGACAGAGGACAGACTGTTGCCTGGTAAGTAATCTTGAATGGCATTTTTAATTGTTTTTCAGTTTTCTAGATTGTATGTAGAAAATTATAGTTACTTAATAAATGCCCGTGTGCCCAGAAAATATTTGGGGTATAATTCAGATCATAATTGACCAAGTATTTATTAGAACAAGTTTATGAAGAAGGTATAACAGTGTGAGAGAAAGCTCAGCTTGGAAGAGGCCTATGTCTTGACTGGAGAACCAGCAAGAACCTGGAAAAGTGGCTATTCTTCTTGTAGGGCATCACACATTAGGGTTTTATTCAATTCTACTGATCCTTGTCCAATCCTCTAACATAAAAAAAAAATAAAAATGACACAATAGTAGGGTACAAATTCCATTTCCTACACTCATTTCTGATTTGCAATATAATCTTAAAGTTATACATATACAAATATATCTGTAAATACATATGCATGTGTATACACATGCACACACAACACCATAAATATACCTTGCAAGATCTAAGAATAGATTTCATATTTACTTAGGAAGTAAATATAGCCAAGAAGACATATTACCTAATTTTTCTTTGATAACTGTAGCTTTTTTCTCCACCACGTGATAAAAATGTACAGACATTTGTAATTTCTTAATGAACTTCAAAATTTTACATCTTTTCCTCATTCTTTACAAAGCACTTAATGAATATTGCATTACATCAAGACAGTGCATCTGAAAGCATACTTTCTTAATAGAGCAAAACAAAGGACAAGGTTAAGGTTGAATGCCTTACACTGACAGGAAATGGTGTTGAGTGGTGATGGATTCTGTTGTGGTTGGGAGGGGATGCATGTTTTCATCCACAGAATCACAAGGCCAAAATTTACCTCAAGTGGTCATTTAGTCCATCCCTCTGCCCTAAGGCAAAACCAACTGACACTTCCTTGTCTAATCCTGCTCTTAAAGTCCTCTAATGATGGAGATTCCACAGCTACCACACTATCTTTTTCAAGTACTTCCCTAAGCTTTCTCTTAGAAGACATTTCATAACATTTTAATGGACTACTCTTTGTCCCAGTTAAGCCTATTGCATCTTAGTCTGGTCAGAGATCTATTAATTTCCATGTATTTTTAGAATATTTCTTTTTCAGAAAATTTTAAAGAATAAATTTGATGTGGGGGGTGTTAATTTTATGTCAAGCAGGACAGTAAACATCCCTTAAAATATTTTGTGGCTTTATAGTTATTTTAAGAAATTGTTTGGAGTCGAGAGCCTAAAGGTGAAAAAGAGACTGATTTATAGCCCTATTTTTTCCTTTACATAGATTGAAATAAACATCTAATGAGTTGTAGGAACATAGTTAATGTAAGTTAAGACGGGAAATAATGAAGAAGATATACTTTTATATAAAATGAAACATTTGAAAGCATCAAGGAAGAGGACATCGTTGAGTACTGAGATTTGTATCCATGTCTCCAGCTGACAGAAATCAGTGCCCACTGGCAAGCACTGCGAGGAGAGGGCAAAGAGCCCTCTGAGGAAGGATTACCCTTCACTGCCACCACCAATTTAAAGTGTACTAGTTGTAACCTCATACTTGAATTTTTAGGTTCCTGTGGCTGTAATTACACAGAGGTAACACACAACTTCTGAGCAGTGGCTTTGGAAACATTGATTTATCCAACACAATAGCTTTGTAAATAGCCACTCTAGTGGCTATTTACAAGTTTATATATTCCATGTGCTTATGTGTTTGCATCATTTATCAAAGAGTTTGAAAAAGTTTGGGTTTTTTCCAGATTAACACTTGTGCTTTGTAGCCAGTTACTTTGTACTCTATATTATTTTGACTTATATGGAAACAATGTGAATACATTGAATCCCTGAAAAAATGGGATTTTTTTATTTAATAAAAATTAGGAAGTAGCTCCAATTTGATGATCTCTCATTTGAAAGAAACAGACTGTAGCACTTCTGTGTAAGTAGACAAGGAAGATTAAGGGGCAATCTCAGAAAACTACAGTGTCTAGAGTCTGGGGTACTTCAGATAGTGACACTAATGTTAATTTTCCAAACAAGCTGGGGGATTGCTGAGTTTAGAAGGAGCACTGTTTTCTCACAGCCCAGGGGCCCCACAAACTACCCTGATTTTTTTTTCCCCTGCACAATCCATATACCACAATCTAATCTTGTACAGCCAACAAGATTTACTGTCATGTTTAGAACGTGTTTTAAATAGTGATTTGCCATCTCTCAAATGTTGTTTGTAGCAGACAGTCTCTGGTTTAGTTTTGTTTTCCCTATCTGCCATGAGGATCCCATTTTCCCGTTAGTATGCTGACAACACAACTTCGTTAAGGCTGGTTGGTTCCATTTGCATTGGACATCTTTTCTGCATATAGATTGATGAGTTTAATCAGCGAATCAGGAGAAAGACTTGGACATCAATCAGTGTCAGTTTTCTTTCTTTCTAATTTCTGATTTGCTACTTCTAGTTATCAATGCAATAAAATGATGCCAATTTGAGATAAAGGCTTGGAAATAATGCAAAGTTAGTGTAAAATTGTCAACAGGCCCAGGAGCCCTACTGCATTATGATCACTGATATTTTGAAAAAGAGACACCATATTTAACAGCCAGGAACAATGATAAATTCATTATTCACAGTTCAGTAAAGAAAACATTTAGCAGTCTACTGATTAAAACATACTATAATGTCTTTTGTCTTGCTAGTAGAACAGAAATATTCCTATGGATTTCCACGGATTGATAATGAACAAAAAGGACAGTTTGTGACTCAAAACCCAGCCTCATCTATCTTTGGAAGTAGTATAGTCAGTATTGTTTCATACTGTCAGTGTACCTGGAATATCTGAAAATACTGTTTCTTGTATCCATTTTCACAGCAAACAGTAGTGGGAAATTTTTTCCTTCATTATGGACAGAGTGGTCAATTCAGGCATAACAAGACTGAATCTGTACCCCCAAGATCTGAATGTTCATATTGTTCTTTAGGAAGACAATTCTGAGCATTAGGAAGTTAATTCTTATCAATTTGAATGCAAATAAGGTTTCCAAATTCCTCTAACTATCTGGGTCTAACTTACTTCTCAGATCCTGTAAAGGCAGTGAATCAAATCAGAGCCCCAGGCTAATTCCAAGCATTTCACTGTTCTTCCCAATGGAAAACACCATGCAGGTATGCACCTTTGCCAATAGCAGATTGTTTTCCTGACTGTGGGGGGAATGGAGTGGTGTTTCCTTATTGCTAGACCACCTTTATTGTCACACTCTGGGATGAAGAGAAATATAGAGAGTACTCCTCCCATACCTACAGGTTAGAGATGGAGAGATAAGGGAACTGGCAGAGAGATCACTGCTCCTCATGCCCTAGCATGGCCATGAAGTTTTTGTCCACAGTGTGGGCCTAATTAAGGAATTAGCCTAGCATCCTTTTTTTTACAGGGCTGTAGATTGAAAAACAGCATAGTTAGGCCAATTATGCCTATACCTCATAAAATGGTAAAAAAATCAGCTCAAAAGCCTGCCACCCAAGAAGATAAAATGTCTCATATAATTACACCTCTTGAAGTATATTTCTGCTTATATAAATGCTAGTACATGTTCATGGAGGTTCTTCTTTAGTTTGCAGGCTAGAAGTATGTGGTTTTGAAGCAGTAAGTCCTGAGATTTCTTTCTCAGAATTGAATATTTCTGATTTAGTTATTTACAACATTTTCATTGTAAGTGGAAATCACAAACATATTTGTCACATCAAGTTTGCCTTATTTTTTTTAAAGAAATGGCCAAACAGTGTTGCCAGAAATAGCTGAGGAAATATCCATTTGATTTTAATTTATATGCAGGCAATCACAGAATCACAGAATAGAATCACAGAATCCTGTGGTCAGATATGCTTAAAATGGAAACTACTTGCCTCACATATTAATTCATTCTGCAGTCTGCAATGTGGCACTGACTGAGCATGTACCATCTTTTTCTCCATACTTTGTAAAAAAATTTTTCAATTTTAATTTTTTTTTAATTCTGAATGATACATCTATTGGGAATAGTAAAACCATGATTATGAAATAATGATGATAATGAGATGATACAACTATCTGCCAAAGCTGTATGTAATACAATGTAGATTTTTTGTATATTTGTATGTATTTATATACATATATAAAAATATGGATAGGTAGATGTATGTATATGTATTTATATGAGAGAATAAAAATGCACATATATATGTATGCATATCTGAATATAAGTCTATACAAAGCGGTCTTAGTACTTCATGTATTTCAATACATATATTTCAGGGAGAGAATGGGAGAAGATCCAACTGGGCCTTATTTAAGAGTTATGTGATCATTTTAGTCTGGAAAGAAAATGGTGTGATTGTATAAAACAAAGAAGCAGTAACAGGAGAACAAAGGCAACCCATCCCAAATGTCAGACAGTAAACTATTTACCCATAGTGATAATGGTGACTGGAGTCATTCCTGCCTCTCCCAATGGCAGGAAGCTGGACTTCGGTGTAACAGTACCTGCTATAAACAGAATGCTTGCAACAGGATTCAGAGGATTTCATCCTTGCAGAAGAGCCTTGAAAACATGCTGAGGTGTAGGTACATGAGACCAATGCTATCTAAACTGGAAGACTTCCAAGGTAGACATTGCATTTTATGTAGATTTTTTTACCACCTCTGTAGCCACAGGAAAGAAAAAATGGAAGTTGTGGCTGTAAAATGATTAGATGGTGATTTTAAAATATATTCAACATGCCAATATCACATCACCTAACAGAGCAGCAGTTCTCCAGTGCTCTGAATTCTATCTCCCAGTACCCATCAATGTTGGCCAATGGGATTTCAAGACACCAAATTATATTATATCTCCTGTATATTCAGGCTGTGCTTTGCTATTTTCTCTTACTGCTTTTCTCACAGAAACAAAGCCAGATAGATGTGTAGGGCTCACTTCTAGAGGCACTGAGCATTGCAAAGGCACTTAGTGTCATCTGAGATGCCCTAAAACATTCCTGCCCAGCCTCAGCTGCCACTTCAGAAAGACACAGGTCTGCTGTAGGTGCGGCATCGCATCTGACAGCCGTATGTGGATGCCTTAGGGTGTGTCAAGCAATGCTTGATGACAATGCATAGAGAACCAAATCAAATCCTCCTGGGGAAATGCTGCAATAACAAGTCTTGCCACCCTAGGCAGGTACCTCAGGCAGCCAAATCCGAAAAATGTGCCCCTAGAGAGGTGAGGCAGACATGGCTGGATCCGGCTGAGTCCGTGCTGCCAGGGCACCCCCACGGCTGGGGGTGGTGGGTGTGAAGCAGATGAAGACAAGATGCCTGGATCTGCCATCACTGTGTTGAGCCCTCAGACTGCTGCTGCAGGCCTCATGTTGCAGTAGCCTTTTCTGAGTGTCTTTGCAGTCAATCCACTGCTCAAGGGGAAAATTTTCCTTTTTTCCCTTATAGCCTGCTGTAGAGACATTTATCACCCAGGCTATTCAAACTGGCTCAGGGGTCCTGTTTAAAAGCAATCAACTGTATAACATATGGGGCTGGCTGCCCCTATACCAATGTCTAATTTTATAAAGGAAAGAGGTAGGGATTCAGAAGAGGCTATGCTCTTACTGTAGGGCAAGTTCATATTTAGCAAGCAGTATCCAAAGTCCTTGGCTTTACAGTTGTATTTACAATTAGCTCTAATAATTGAGAAAAGACAGTTGTCCTGGAACTGACTCTGTGGGAACACCTGATCATGCAAACACAGAAGCTGAAGAAACCTCAAGGGATCCACACACACTTTTCACACCTCCCCGATTAGTGACTGGAGCCAGGCCCTTTTGCTTGTGACAGATTAATCAGACCTTAACTCAGCCTCTAATTGGATGACAATCAGGTTCCCAGGATATGCTGAATGAAGGAAAAAATTCTCCTTCCCTTATATTTTATATGTCTTTCATTTCTGGCCTAGCTGTGTCTTTTTTTTTTTTTTTTCCCTTTTTTTTACATGATTCATTTACTTTGTTGGAGTTTCTCCTCCTTTAAATGAGCTGCATATTTTCACCCAGCATTTCTAACTTCCATCAGTTTTCCACTGAAGACACAACCTTTTCTTCTTATTATAACAGCACAGCTTGCAAAGTGATAGCTAGGAATCAGATTGTGTCAGCACTCCCATTACAACCCCCTGTTTTCAGGGAGTCATTTTTAGTGTGGCCACAGAAATATACTCAGGACTTACTGCTGCTATCTAGGTTTTGTTCAAAGAGTGAATTTCCTTTTCCTCCAATCAGATGAAAACATTTGACCACTTTTAAACTCCAGGATTATAAACAAACGAGTGTAAGGGAGAAAGTGATAGGTTTATGAGGCCAAGGTTATGTCAGAGGTTGTCTCCTCAATCCCTTTTCTGCCCCAGCACTTCACCCTCCCTCATAGTGTCTAGTCAAGAGAAATGCATAACATTCTCAAACCAGCTCTTGAATATTTGTCCAAACTTTCTACAGATATCCATTTAACTTCTCCACTTCTATGTCAGCTGAAGATGGTCCTGAAATTCCATTTCCTGGACTTTGTTCAATGATTTAAATTTATTGTTGGGGTTGGGGTTTGGTTTCAGCTTGGATTTTAAAAGTTTGCTTCTTTTGTTTGGTTGATCTTGTATTGTTATTGGGTTTTTTTTCCCATTGACTGATAGTGATTTGATTCTGAATTGATACGGTCATCTGAATTCAATAAAAACATGTTTTCATTTTCCCTCAATATTTTTTATAAACCCTCAAATTATCTATATCTCTCACTAACTGATTTTTTAATAAATATCAGCACTCTTAATTCAAGACAAAACAAAATAAAAATATTTCCAGAATTATTTTACTACACTAGAATTAGTTGCAACTGCACTGAACAAATTTGCTGAACGAATATGATTTCACAGTGATGTAAAATCACTTTTACCAACTTTCACATTCTATGACAGCTGAGTAAACAATATGAAGAGAAAGTGTCTCTGATTGCATGCATGACTTATTTTGTCCTAAGCCTAGGGAAACTGAGGCATGTAGACTGTGGTGCCCCTGACAATTGAAATCTGTTCTAGTAGGTTCTGCAGAACCCATCTGTAACAGACTGTTCTAGTTCTCATGCCAAACTCAGGAATTTTCTCTATCCAGGGAGCCAACATTCCTTCAGGTAGCCCCTTGTACCAACTTCTGACATGTGAGTTGATACCATGTTCACACTGTCTCTCTCACCTAGAGGTCTACCTAGGTCAACTCCATCCTTTAAACCAAATTATCTTTTCTCCTCAACATCACTTTAGATGTAAACATCATGTCCTTGTCTATAAGGTTTCACCTAACCAAGCTCCTCTCTTTTTCTGACCAGCCTTTTAAGGTTATTTTTATACTGATACTTTATACACACACAAGTGTTTCTGCAAAATTACAAAGGAAAATTGTCAAGCACCTTGTTTCCAACTTTGAAGTCATGTTCAGTTACATAACTCTGGACTGGTTCTTTGTAGAATTTCCCTGATAACATGTAGACTGCAGTGATCAGTTAACTCCTGATTACCTCCCACCAATCCCTCCATAAACACATGAGTTTTCCATAAGCTCTCTGTGAAAGAACCCTCATGTGCCATTACAAATGTTGCTCTGGGAAGATCAAATTCTTCACCCTATTTTTTCTGCTCCACTTTCCCTAATGAAAATGCTCATTTTCTTGAATCAATCTGTGACATCATTTCAACTGTGTATATTCAAATCCATGTGAGAACCCACTCCTTTCTGCTACCTGCAAGCACTAAGTGGTAATTGCTTATGTGGCAATCATCCTATATGAAAATAGATTAACAAACCAACTGTGTTATAAAAACTTAAAATTCAACAAGTATATTAATTATGCTGAACATTATGGCTATATGATGAACTCCTCTAGACCTCTTTAGTTACTTAGACTGCTGCTTCTATGAGACAAGGATCTTGTGGTGAGAATATATCCAGAAGGCTGTAAATCATACTTTACAAAACCTTAATTATCATAGCTCATCTTGGTAATAAAAGGAGAATTGCCCTAAACTCAGTTCTTGTTTTCAGCAACCCAATAATTCTTTTTATCTGAACATCACATAGGGGTTTTTGGGTTTTTTTTTTCTTTATATCTCATAGTTTTTACTTAAGAACTCTCTTCTAAAACCAAGTAATAAAAATTAATTTCTGTTTCCCAATTTTTTTTTGCCAGTTACTCTTAGCTTTTAAAAGTCATAAATATAATGTGGTTTGCTGATTTCAACTTAATACCTTTATACACCTGGAATTATTACTAACATTCTTTACAGCATTGTTCGAGTGCCTTTAGCAATTGTTATTTTGTTCCTTGTGGATAAGATTCTATTTTAACCCAAAATTTTGAGTCTGCTTTCAGACCTACTTTTTGAGATCATTCAACTGCAGAGTGATGGAAAGTAAGTAACAAAGTTGAGTGACAGAAAGATAAATGCACTAATGTAAATTTGTGCCTGTTCAGGTCCCAGACATTTCCCACAGGATCCAGTGTGTTACTACAGCTTTACTGCAGCATGCATAAGAGCAGATCTAAGAGGTGATGCTTATAAGCTGAATTGTTTGGGGAAATGATGATGGATTTTTGGCCATGAAATAAAATCTGAGAGTACTGAGCAAATAAGCATACAGCTGAAACTGCAGAAGTCTTCATTCTTCCCTCAGTAGGGGTACTGGAGAGAAATGTGTCCTTTTCCAGAAAAGAAAAGATGACCACTGAGAAGCTGTTCATTGAGACAATCCACATTAGAATGATCAGAGAACTTTTTGCATATGGATAGTTAACTAAAGAATGAATGACCAGTTTCTGGTCCCCCGAGATGCCACAGGTCACAATTCCTCTGCTGTTATGTTTGCATAATACCATCTTTAACACAGAATTATCTAAAGGCATGATTTGACTTCATACTCCCACATTCCCAGGTGTAGCCTTCAGGGTATTTGCCATAGGTTATCCTCATATTATATTTCTGTGCTTCTGAAGTTGACCTTTTAGTCAATTTTTACTCCATCTTCCCCAGCTTTGTACATCTATGACATCTTTCCTCCAAAGGTCTCAAAGTGCATTATAGCCATCAATAAAATAAAGGTGAGATTTTCAAGGGTGTGAAGGGCACTTAGAACAACTCCTCTTCCTGGTTTTCAGGGAGACCTGAGCACCTATCTTGCACTGTGGTATCTTTGGATATTTCTCTTTAACACACCCCTCAACTATGTGAAGAGGCTAAGTGTAGTTTGTTCCATTTTACTAAAAGGGAAAATGAGGCACAATTCCAGATAACAGGCTATGTAAGGTTCAAAGCTGCCCTTTCCTGGAAGATCACCTAAGGGATTCAAGTCCTGGGCTGCTATCTTAATTATTAGACTGCCCTTACAGGCAAACTTTCACATTTCCTTCTGCTACATTAATTCAGATTACATCTGTGACATGAGAAGAAAGGACCCTTCTTTAAAGGTCTTCCAGCTTCTTCAAGTCCATTCTAGACTATTTTAAAAGCAAACGCCATGGAATGTACCTCTAGAGCCTGGAGCAAGCTTTTTTTCAGCTGTTTTGGTCTATTGGGTTCATATGTATTCAGAGCTTCAGGCACATTATGTAGCTAGTTGATTAAATATATATTTAGAATTTTTCAATATGCATATTAATTACCCAATAGACTAGAATGACTATTTAGGAGAAATTTCTGCCCATTGTGTAAAAGCATTATAAAAATCCTATGAAAAATAGCAACTGCACATGCTTAAATGCTTCAGTTCTCTCTGTGCTGGACCTCTCTTCTGCTCCTTAACATACCAGAACCGACTTGTATCATACCTTGGAATAATCACTGGACAAATTTCTATTATTGCATTACATGGATGCAAAATATCATCTCATAGTTATTTTTTTCCTCCCTAGACCACAAACTGATAAATCACCCCAAGTTCAGATTGCTACAGGATCTTCTGATCCCTCACAAAGTACCAGAGAGCAAATCCATCATTATTGTAGTTAGTGTTCTAATGTATTTTAAAATAAAGGAAATTGGTGGGGGTGAGGAATAGTGAGTGCGTTGTTCTACAGTATATTTCAGTGTGAATCTGTTTTGTGCTCCCATTTTCATGGGTGGGGATGAGAGGGAATGAGGAGTAACAGAACTGCACCAGAGGTACCAGTAAGACCACAGGTGGTATATCCAAATGAGAATAGCCAGGCAGAATGTGTGTGGGGGTGTGTGGTCCAAGGAGCTGGTGAAGAGATAAAGAAAAACTTTGTACTCTCTTCTTTCCCTGGTTCTCTCACTCATTCCTGAGAGCTCTGGATTTCGTGGTACATTTTCCCACATCACCCACCATGTGCATGGTTGTATGTGAAGCTCTTCGTGTCTTACTCCAGGAATACTCTTGTCACGTGCCCTTCCTGACTATACATCCCAAATACTGAAATCCTCTTTCTTGGGCTGCTTCTAGCAACCCTGCAAATATGTGTTTGAAGATATGTCCCCATGTTTTGGAGACAGTGTTTTACAAATTGGGAACCATAGGATGGGAAACAAAGGCTGGTTGCAGAAGAGTGATATAGGATCACCAGGATGTTTGCAGACATATTTCTGTTCTTAAATTACTGGAGATCAAATAAGCAACAGAATCATCTGCCTGCTTAAGAAATCATCATATGAAGACCATAATGCAGCATGGTTAATTGAGGACTCACTCCATTTCCTAGGTTACATGAGAAAGTCCCCAGCACTTCATACCAGGGTTTTTTGGATCTAGTTCCCAAAGTATGTATTTTTGTATATGAGGGAGGATTTGCTTGGATGAGATGTGAATAACACTGAGCACCTTACAGCTATGAAATAAGGTCCTGCATAGCTCCTCTTGGAAATAAAGCATGCTGGTTTTCAGTCTCAAAACAAGCTCCTGAAATTCAAGAGTTCTGCCTGCTGGTTTATACAAATTTATAGCAATTCGTCAACTGATTGATGTGTTGGAAAAGTTTCAGAATTAACCCTGTGTTGTTTTAAAGCTCTCCTGGCTCTTTCCTGAGGGCGATGGACAGAGTAGCGCACCATTCCCTAATACTGGCTGTAAAAGCTGCACCCCAGCAAGTCAAGTATCAAGGAAGATAAATGCTCTGTCAACCTGCTCTGCCATTATTAAAGGAACACAGCTGAAGTGTGGGCTGATGGACCATGAAATCCGAGGAGAGCCACGAGTCACTCAAGGTGAGAAATATGTTCTGGGAGGTCACACAGTATCTTTGATGTTTCTGCGAAATTATCACACCATAAACTGACAGACTAAAATATTAGATTTTGACCTTTTTAAGTCAATCATATCACTTTTTATCTCAAAGATCTTTCATTTGCAACTTGGTCACATATCAGAAAGTTTAACGTCCTTTTCGTGGTAAAAAACAGGTGCAAGCAAACCCTCTGGGAAAGAGTCAGCTATGAAAGCCATTCGTAATCTTGTAGTCTTGCCACACTATCTCACTTCAAATGTGGTATATACGTGTTAAGTTGAAGCATAAATAATACCACTTGCACATCTGCCTGAAAAACTCAGGAAAGGCAGTGAACACTGTGCTTTTCACAGGCATGTTCAGGGTTGAAGTGCAAAGGTAAAGCCACAATGAAAGAAGCTGTATCTTCAATAAAAAATTACCAACATGAATTCTCAAATAAACATGAAATCCAGTAAGACACTAATATGAGTACAGAGTAAGGGTAGGCAAACACATTACCTTTGATTTTCCTGGACCCCCGTTATCCTCACTGCTTGGAAAATACTGGAAATTCTGAATAACACTTCACTTTTTCTTTGACTTAAGTGAAGATTTTTTAAAACTGACCTTAAAGGACAATAACTGAAAAGAGTCTTCAGCGAGACAAATTGAGATCTGTAGTACTGGTACCATTGGCAACATGATGGTCTAGGGCTACAAACAAAATAGAAAATATTCTCTAAATTCATATATTTCACAGGAGAATTGAATAAGCTCATTATATTATATGAGATAAAAGCCCTAGATTTACTGAAATAAAGTTAGATAAGCGGAAATCCTATTAGGGAAATTGTGTCCATCATTATTATGGTGTCTTATATGAAATGGCCAATTTCTTGTCCAATAAATACCCAGAAGTAGGAGAACAATCATGCATAATAAGAATGATACTTCTGTGCAACCATTACCTCAGCCACTGATCTGCTCCATAACACTCAGCAGCTTTTTTTCCCCTGCTCATTGACAGAGTAAAGTTGTAAGGCTTCAATTGCTGTACAATAGAAATTCTTTGATCATGAAACCAGCCAGAGCTCAGTGACTTAGAATTCACTTAGTCTATGATGAGTCAGTGACTCCATGGACAAGGAACATTTATCTCAAAGAAAACCAGCTAATCACAATCCCTATCATCATGATATGATGCAATGTCCAGCTTAGAAGAATGATGCTGTACATGCTATAATTCTCAGATATCACATCACTTTAAGTACACCTTAGCCTCTGTATTAAATGGGAAATTACATGATTTCAGACTTTGAATAAAAATATTGGATCTGGAGTGAAATAAAAGAAAAAAATTTATGTTATTTTGGATAGCTAAAAATACTCAAAAGTAAAATGAGAAGTAGAGTGAGGACAAGCCAAATCAATTGAAATTAGAATAACAGCTCTTATGATAGTTAATGTAGGCCTGATTTTTTTTCTAGCAAGACTGCTTTTCTGATGAATACTATGTGTCAGATAAAACTCCAGGTCAGCTCTACTGTAGATGACAAACATTTTATTTACTTTTGCTGTAGAAAAGAATAGCCATCCCAGAAGTTAGCTTTCTTTCAAACGTGGAAAGAAACCATTTGTTGATAGTTCCATCAGTGTTGGATAGAATGGCATATAGGAACCACAAGGAATAATAGTGAAACCAGCATTCACTGTGTTTTTCCTCCCATAGGAATTAGAGATGTGTGTTATAGGTGGGACCTCTACAGCACTGCCCAAAACTACAGATCAGTCAAGGATCTGCAAAGAGGACCTTTGGCTAGGTTTGAGGTTAGCATTTGTGAGTTGAATAGTGGTGCCCATGTAATTTTAAAATTATTTAAATGGCCCATTCTCTGATTGACTGCTATACAGCCAGTGTTCATCATTCTTTCTCTCTCTCCCTAGTTTGTCTCCTCCAGTTTCTGTGGCTTGCAGGTTAAAAAAAAAAAAACAAAAGGAAACAAAAACAAAACAAAAACAAAACAAACAAAAATGAAACAAGCAAGACAAACACAACATTTAGACAAATACTTGCTTCTCATAAATTGCAAAAGAAAGGTCCCTTCCCATCCCCATTTTAATTTTTCTTCACAACTTACTGCATAAACTTCCTGCTTGCACAGATATGATTCACAGCTGCTGACAGGACAGTCCTGAGATTTCCCAGCTTCCCCTGTGTGGTTGCCACTGCTGTGGAACTGTGTGACAAGAAGAAGCAGTAGAAGCCACACATCTGCCAGTCCCTCTCAGCAGCAGCATGTCTATTGGTCACTCAGGGATGGGTTAATGTTAGCTGCTGTGGGGCAAAAGGCAGTGAGAGTGCAGGGAAATGCGTTGATGGAATAGACACTTAGTGAATAGAGCAGGAAAAGCTCTTGCATAGTACATGGAGAAAGCCAAGTGTGGGAAGCAACTAAAAATTGAGAAGCCATGGAATGAGGAGGGTCCAAGTTAGGCACAGGAAAAGAAATAAACAGAATGCAGAAGGGTGGAAGAGATGAGACAAAGGAGAAAAGGGGAATCCCAGACATCAGATATTTTAGACCACTTAAAGAAACTGACAAAGAGATTACCAAAATTTTTGTTGGGTTTCATTTTTAGGTCAAAATAAAACTCAGGATGGGCTTGTTGGCTTCTAAGTTCAGAACAGACGTGCATTATGGAATGAACCCCCTTTAAGGCAGATAAAGTTGTCTATGCAAGTATTACATAAGATGCTCTGAGACACTCACTCTGAAAACTGTGTCCAGTCAAGTCATTTCTGTTTTCTATCCAGCTCAACACAGAGGCAAGACCTGTGGGAGGATAGTCAGCTATGGTGTCCCCATGTGTGGAGCATGCACAGAATTTGTCACTCTGACTCATAACAGGATAATCGTTGTCATGAGTGAGGGTGTCGGATCTACTTCTCATCTGCACAAGTCCCAGTGTGAAATGAATAATGCTGCTTTTTCACTTTGAAGCAGCATACCCTAAGTATGGCCCAACTACACTGGCTACAAAAATATTTATCCAGACCTTGCTGGTAGAAATATAAAAAAATCAAAGAAAAATCAGCCTTCACTAACAATTTCCTTCCAGTAGCTGAAACGAAAATTAATCTTCTCTCCCTAATCACATGTATTGTATAGTTGGAAATAAAGACTTTAATGGTGGATGGCATTGTATTGTCCGCCTGATGTGAGCTCAGGGAAAGGGATAGCAAGTGTGGGGCCCTTTTATTTTGAGTTTGCTTTAACATCAAGAATAGGTTCTTAGGTGCTGCAGTCATAGATCCTGGGAAATAAAGCTAGTGATGAAGAGACCTGAAAGCCCATCTGTTACATACAGATGTCACATATTGTACAGAGATGAGAGGCTTTGCAGGGTGTACTTTTTTGCTTTAAACTAGTGGGAGGAGTTTCTTATAATTGAGAACAGATGGGAAAAAAGAAGGGAAAAGCACCCAAATCATCCCCCTTACTGTCATGCTTCAAGAAACATGGTTTCTTTTTTTTGTGTTATTCATACACCTGGGTCTCTACCTACAGTGTGTTGTCCACTCTTTAATTACAACAGACTTTTGCAGAAACTTCTTATTTTAAGAGATGTGAGAAACTACAAATATGCTGTGTAAGGTACATGAGCATGGTTGCACAGGAAGTCAGCCCTAGCACAAACTAGGAAGTGACTGATCCATTCTAAGCCAGAAAACCTTAAAAATTAGTAATGTGTTTTTTTAAGCAAAACTATATGGACAAACCTTAGCCTCAAAGAAGTGGCATCAGCTCAGTGCAGTGGACAATGAAAATGGAATCAAGTTTAGGAGAGAATATCTTGGGTGTTCAATCTGTTTTCTGCTGGAATTCTGTCCCCATTGTGAAACCTCAAAAGCCACAACATCATTTAACAACTACTTGTCATTGCACCTATGTCTAGTTTCTCAGACATTGTTGCAGAGACAGAAGAGCAGCTTCTGACTGTAATCTCAGACATCCCTTCTGTTCAAACATTTGAGTTTCAGCAAAACTGATTTATCTTGTGCTACATTAGGCCCAAGAGCTGTTACTCTGGAGTGCTGGAATAGGTATCTGTGTTCAGAAAAAAATGCATCAGGCTCAAAGATTGAGTGAATAGATAAGTGAGATAGTGAGCATGCAGTAATTCAGGAATGTGCAAAGTTGAGACAATTATTTCTCCCTCTCCTTTTCATTGGGTTTGGGGTTTTCTTTGGCCGGGGTGGGGGGAGGCTTGGTTGGGTTTTTTAATCTCAGTTTTCTTCTCTTTTGAATGTAAACTAGCCAAAGCAAATCTATGCTGTCCAAGTAAAATCTGCATACAAAAACTGGACAGTTAAGTAGTGTTCCAACAGATCAGCTGCACGACCAGACCTGAGGCACACACACACACACACAAGAGGTTACAGGTTCATGACTATATGGTGCAGTAAGCTTATGGAAGGTGGGACACTGGAATGAACTATTGTCATGTGCTCTGCCATCAGTCCCACCTCCCCTAGCTGCACTGGGGGCCAAGGCACGCATGGCTCCTCATGTTTCAAGACGTCCTGGTGTGCATTGGCAAGCAAAGAGAGCAGCCCATTGCAGCCATACCGCAAGGAGCCGTGCTAGACTTGCTGCTGGATGTTTCCCTTCACACTGCTTACATCAGCTGAAAATAATCATCTTTAATCCAAACAGGAAATGGTTTGCTCACACCACCACAGCCAACATGCAGGGCAGGGCGTTCCTGCTAGAACAGAGCTCAACAACAAGGCTCAAAATAGAGATAGAGGAAAAGATATGGTGCATCACCTCAGGTGCAGATACATTTGTGAAAAGAAAGCAAATTATGACACCAGTTAATCAGAAAGTCTGTCACTCGTGCAAATGTGGAAATACCCACTTCATGCTCTTTTGTTCATCTGTTTTAAATCAGGTTTGAAGTTTTCCATCCCATGTTCTCTGCATCTGAAAGAGTGCCCATTCTTTTGCAGTATTAATTTGGAGTCAAATAGCCTTGGGAAAGACCAGTAAGTGACCACTTACAAGGCAACAAGACCTGATTAATTATCAGCAAATGACCCTTAAATTGTGGAGATGAATCCAGAAATTTCTAATGCTTGTCCAAGTTTCCTGAATAAGGGAATAAGTGGAGTCAATAAGTGCACACTTTTCTCAGGATGACTACAGCAGACAAACTTGCCTTAGACACAAACTGATTGGGAAAAAGAAGGTCCTAAAGTTTAGTTCCATTCTCATTTTGGTATGATCAGGTGCTCTTTTATTCCAGGGCTGTGTGCATATAATGATTGAAGCATTCTAGCATTATACACATATTTTTTGAGAAACTGAGACACTAAGTACCTAAGTGCAGGTAGATGCCTATCAAAATTGTTAGTGTAGCTTTAGCATCTTTAATTACTTTTCTACTTTTTAAGTCCTACTAAACACCTTCTGTGCATTTTAACACCAAAGAACCTTTAAAATTTTCTATGTCAGCTACCTCAGAATTCATGAGATTACAACTGCCTGAATATACAAATTCCCAGGCTCTGAGGTACTAGAGAAATTTTGCTTCCTCTCAAAACTGTATCTGTTCTGAAAGGCCAAGCATCTCTGCTTGAAACTAGTCACCAGCAAAACAGTTAACATCCCTTACTAAGAAACTTTTCTTCCTATTAATAAAAAACTGACTCAAAGCTTCCTTATGTCATGCTGTCTTGACCACATTCATTGTCAGTTATATTCCTGGAAAAAAGGATCTTCAACTGCACATTTGGAGTGGAGAGTAAAACTGCAGTAATTCACTGCGTCATCACAACACTTAGCAAGCTTTAAAGACAAACAAGGATGAGCTCTCTGTTTTGATACACTAAATTAGGGAACCCTGTTTTACTGATCTTCATTAATTCCTTCTTAATCATGTTATAGCATTTTCTAGTTCTGTAGGAAATACTTGTTTATATTTCATTGCATTCTAGCTCTCTTTTTTCACTTTTTTTTTCTAGTTTTTGAGTCTTCTTTATCTCCAGAAAATTTGATAACAATAGTCTGAAGTTAAATTTTAATAATAAATGGGTCTGTATTTCTTCTTCCATCTCTAACATTTATATTCATGAAGGTTTAGAGGGAAAACTGTCCTTACGTAACAACTCTGGCATTTGTCATTTCATTACTTTTCTTTTTCCTATAAGATTTTGTCTCGTCAAAGATGTTTAAAAATCTCCTTTCTGTAACTAGGGTGACTATGCAGATCTTTGTGTGTGAAAGGAAGAGAATAAAGAAAGAAGTTGAGAAGATTCTTAATAAAGCTTGAATTATGCAGACAACAACCAATTGCTTGATTCAGTTTTTCCAGCATTCATTTGAAATAATTCTTATTTCAGATTTACAGGCTGGCTTGAAATTCTGTGGTCTTTGCAGACAATATGTTTGTATGTTTTTCTTGTCCATGCTTCAAGTGAATCTTACTTCTTGGAATTTTCATTCATTCTGGAAATTTAATCCTCCTATAATAATTCACCCTCTTCTATATCCCAGTTAAGACTTCCCCCAAAACTACTGAATCCCTAGATAAATAATGGTGAACATGAAACTAAGTGCAAAATGCAGTTTTATTTACAGTGGTAATTTTTAACTTTACAGTGGTAACTTTGATGGCTTCCTCATTGATTATTTTCATCTAATTTAATTGCTGTTTTGTTTAATTATAAGTTGTGTGGTGTTTCATTCTAAGGAAGAGTTTAATATTAGTTTAATCATATTTTATGATGAAATGTGCATATCTGGATGGCAATGTTGATGTACGTGTATTTACTAAATGTCAGTGGTTCATAATTAGGACTATTATAACTGAGTAATTTGGCAATGTTAAAATATTTTTCTTTATTTCTTGTTTTGTAGGCAGAAACAACCATTTTGCATGTTTGCTGGATTTTTTTAATGATGCAAGGAGGTCTTGAAAATATCACAGAAGTTTGAAGTTTAAATTATTTTTGTATTTTAAATCAAATTTTAAATATACAAATATAGATGCTGAGTGGTTGAAAATAGCAAATTTTTGTTGCCATTTTTCCAAAATTAATCTCATACTTTTTTTACTACATTGGCATTCCAATTACACTCTCAGAACATTTTCAAATTTTGGAAAACTTCAATCACCTTTTGTATTAGTTTACATTAAAAATTGAGTTGAATTTTGTTAGCTTTTGATTCTATGCCACTATTCTGTACATATGAATATTTAAAATATATATTTTTTTAAATAGGTTTTGGAATAACCATCTTTTTGACATAATATTTTTAAGTATTTAGCTATTATTTTTAGTAATGGTACCTGTCTCAGAAAGCATGATTTTCAATCTTTATCCAGAAGTGTAAGGTCCTTACTTTAAATGCAGAACTATGAAGTATCTTAGCTGAGCCACTAACATCTTTCAAGTCAAAAAAGAAACATCCTGTAGTTACATCACTTGTCGTATTTTTTTCTGAACTCAGTGAATAACATTTTGCACATTTTGCTGCAGATCATTCACCCAGTGAAAATCGTGGTCAGAGTATCCACTTCTTTGTATATACACAGATTTTCTCAGAGGTGACTACTGTGTAAGTGTGGAACACTGAATGCAATGGAATTTAGAGCCCACAAAGACTTTGAACAGGATAAGACTGAGTTTTTGTGATGCAATAAGCACAGGCACCAAAACAATACATAATCAGTGTAAGCTTTAGACATGGGTGAACCAGTTTCTTTTTCACTTTCCACATCTTCCAAGCCAGAGCTTGGTTTTGCTGGAGCAACAATGTCCCATCTCTACATCTCTGTGGTCAGAGGGTGCTGGAAGATGGAGACAAAGGGGTGGGCAGGGTGGAATTTCATGCTGGAAGAGATGGAAAGCAATTAACAATTAAGTAAGCAGTGAAGGATGTTGGAGAGGAGGCTTGCAGAGTCACAAAGGTAGATAGCTGTGAGGAGTGAGAGGGGAAGGGAAAAGAGACCAATCAGGGTCCCATGCTCTGAAAGATGGGAAGGGTGCTAAGGGAGGTGAATCTGAAGGAGATGAAAAGAAGGAAAAAGACCTCTGCTGGCACAAATACACCTCCAAACCTTCAACAGCCCTCTACAGTCTGTTGGCCCATTTCAGCCTTTACTTTGTCTTTACTCAGATATCAGAATTAATTCCAAGGTCTCAACAGGAAGAAAACATGAGCTCTTTTGTCTTGGTTTTTGGTACGATAGAACCCATTTTATCCTGGCTTGTGAGCAGCCTGGGAACAGCTTGCTACATTTCAGAAAGAAGTCCCTTCTTTCTGAGCATATACCTGTAGCAATTACCTATTACAGAGGCAAAACATTACCTATTGACAAGGAAGAGCTCGGGAAGAAAATTAACTGCTAGATGACTCTGTGAGTGAACAATCTGCAGTCCCCCAGCAGATATTCTCTCTAATTTTCTGTGTGGGAATACTATTCCACCTAAATTTTTTTATATTCCCACCTAACTTCACAACATCTCACCCATGGATTTTAAAATACAGGTGTTTGTACCAATCTATCCAACAAAGGAAATTTCTCTGATGCAATGATGGTTGCAGTAGTAGTTTCAGAACCCAATTTTCTAAGACTATATTCACTGATAGATGAGGAAGCTGAGTATTAAACAAGACAATCAAGTAATTAAAGAAGTCCACATGGATTGATACGAAGTGAAAAACAAAGGATAATAATTTGAGATTCCTTTTTTCCATCTACCCATAGCAGAAGGATAAAAGGAATAAAGTAGAGATTTGTGAATGAAACAGCCAAGCAAAGACTCGGTTTACTCATATTAAATAATTGGTGATTAAAAAAGAAAAAAGTCTATTGAATAGTAAATTACATTGTGATTTCTTTTAGTTCTGTGTAATTGTCTTTGTTTTTATGCTCAAAAAGGTGTGCCTATTTGGACAAATAGCTGGCAAACAAACTTCTATCTTTATGTCTGTTGAATCCAATGTGATTTTGCTAAAACATATCCAATAGCAATTTAGAAATGAAGAAGATTTTTAGTCTAAAATATTTTTACCAGAACTTTCTATTTAGTTTAGCAAATCATCTCATAAGTGTGAGAACAGTTTCTTGATCAGGAATATGATCTATTTGAGTTGTGTCTAGTGAAAAGCAGAAATGTTGGTACTTTAGATTATCAGATCAGTTACAAATTTAAGGGGAAGTAAAATTTCATGAGTACCTAAGAACTTGGGAGTTTGTACATTCAGGGGATTATGATTATCTAAATTCAAAAGTAGCTTAGGTAGATATTTTTCAATACAGCATGTGTGAATTGAAAATCAAGGGGACCCAGAGACTAGGAACATATAAATGGCTTTAAAAGTCAGATGTTCACCATGATTGATTTTTTTAACAGAAAATCTGAGCAATGGTAAAAACTACATGAAACTGAAGTTAAAACTGAGATTCCCTTGCATTTGCTGAAATTCTCTGCCTGAAACCAGCTGGGACAAGCAGTGCGCTATCGTGTTATCACCAGTTTGGCTAACATGGCTTACTTAAAACAGGAAAACATGTGAAAGGACTTAGTTTTGCCACTCCTTAACAGTGATGTCCAGTTTAGTTCTCTCAGTTGAAAAAGATATTCCAGTAAAACAGGATTAACAAAAAAAATTAACTTTTTTTTTTTTTCTATTAGCACTTAGCACTTTTGGTTAGACTGAAATAAACAGCCAATCTACATCCTAGTTGTATATGTCTGATGTTCAAGGCTTTGACACTAACCATATCAGTTTTAAAATTTAACAGACAGTCTCCTCATTGCATCAAGTACACTCATAAAAGAAAAGACCTGTGAAAAAGAAAGGTCAAACTAAATAACATTAAACTTTTCCATCAGCTTGAGGAGAAGAAGACAAAGGACAATGTAAGATGGTAGAAGGAGCTTGATTCCTCTCTTATAGCCAGCTGTTATCAGATATAAGTCTGATAACAATTATGAGATTTATCAAAGAGAAGACTGACATCCTAACAATCATTATTTTCATTTCATGTCCAGCTGGAAGCCTCTGGAATGCACATTGTTAATCTTTTTTTCCCATTATCTCTCTCAACTCCATCCTCAAATTATTCAGACCCTATGTAAGCTTTTGTGGGAAAATGTTAGCCTCATCTGTATGGCAGATGATACAGACAATTCTTCTATGCCTTTATTTTTTTTTAACTGGTCTTAATCCAAACAAGTCACAATGTTATTATCTATCATCAGCAGTTGGGATAGTGGCTCAGGAAAAAGAAATGTACTGGAGGTTTTGCTACTTCGCGAAGTTGAGTAATGGTGTAAAGTTCACCTTGTGAAAATAAATGTACTTTTTCTCTTCTGCATAACAGTAAGCACTGTGTCTCTTCCTGAAATACTGCAAAACATAACACCAAGTGTGGGCTTGACACAGACTGCATCACTTTTCCTCTGGGCCTCAGGTGGTTGAAATGAATTTGGACTGTTTACCAGAATACAGTGTTTTTACAGTTACAGGAACATCTACATTCTCAAGTACATCCCTTGTGTTGGTTGAAAGGCAATACGGATTATCTCTCCCTCTGCTATTTTTTCATTAGTTCTAAGTTTTACAGATAACTCTTTGTGGTCCACAATAGAAAATATTTATTGATGTAAGCCTCAAGTATCTGCTCCAAAACACGAGGTATTTATTTTCTCAAAAATGACCATTATTTTTTTCAGTCATGGGCTGATTTTGTCTTACACTAAGTTAAAGAAACATATGATACTATTTACAACAGGGCAGGAATCTTTGCATTTGGGACAAAAGAGTGTTAAGCCATTGTTCAAGGCTTAAAATCCTTCTACCAAAATGGCTTGTGGTCTTCCTGCTTCTGTTACATTAATTTTATATCTGGTAAAGAGTGTGGCCTAGGTTGATTCCTTTAAAATTTAAATTAGGAGTTGCTGTGAAGCCTGGGACTGAGTTTTATGAGTGTTCACTGAGGTTTACAAACCCATTCAGCAAAACTCATGGCTGGTGAGTGAAACTGTGCCCCTCAGAGCTTCAACCCACTGCTGAGACATGAAGAGCTCTATGAGGCACACAGAAGCATTTAGTGGAAATGTTGCTGGTATTAATTACCACAAGAAAACCAACTTGCATTTTTTAGGTTAGATCATAAACCCTCCAGCTGCTGAACACATCTATAGGTATCTTCCTGCTGCATTTATTTGCGTCCTAAAGTAGCACAATGCTGAGAAAATGGCAAGAATTAAAATGAAGTAAAGTAATTTCTTGCATCTGGATGGCAACTGAGAGTCCAGATAAGTAAAGTTGTGAGGAGTTTTTTAAAGATTCAGCTTCTGTGGTTGTTTATTCAGCAGCAGTTTAGGCACCAGGCAAACTAATTGTTTCTCTCTAATGCCTTAAATTAAACTACAGACATCACTGACCTCAGGGTAAGGAAGAGACTTTTACCAAACTCACAGACTCCAGAAGTGAAAAGAATTCCTTAATGCTGCTGTGAAGGAAGCTTTATGCCAGGGTGTCACACTCAACAGGAGTTTCATGAGCAAAGGAGAAGGAAAAAAATACAACTCCATTGCTTCTAATTAGAGGTTAATTCTTGTTTATTAGAATCAGGTCCAAACCAAAGAGAAAAGAAGGAAAATAAAAAATAAATCAAGAGACAAAAAGAGAGTTGTTCAAGGACCCTAAGTTTGCTAGAGATCCAGATCTGTACTTTGACCCCCCCTAAACTATTTCAGCTTTTCCATCCAGCCTTTAAAGCAACAGAAATGAAAAATCTCTTCATTTCCACAAGGCAAAGCTGCCTTTTTGTAGCCTTCAGTTGCAGCTGATATATGTAGTAAATGATACCAGAAACCCTGCTACTCGGTGAGGGGTAGAGTTTTTTGGACTCCCCAGTGTGTCCCCATCCTCCTCCAAAAACGCAGGAGCTGCTGAGCAGGATCTGCTGCCTTTTTTGAGTTAAGCCAAACATCTGCTTCAACCAGTCAGTTTCCTGTGCAGTCTTGAAAGAGATCTGTAAAAGAAGACCCCAGGAAGGGAGTTGGGCCTGAATTTTTATAATCTATAGATGCAAGATAAGGAGCTTAGATAACAGCATAACCTCCTCATTTCTGCTACCCACTTGGTGATCTTACATAACACTGATCCTCTCATTTAATAGTGATGAAAATTTCATCAACAAAATTTGCTTTTGCTCTGCCAAGTCATGACAACCTCAATTAGAGCTGAGCTGGAGAGGCATTTGGGTGATTACATCAGCCCAACTGGATGTCCTCTTCTCCCTGTGATGGCTTTTTCTATGCCATTCTCTGGGTATTTGATCTTTCCATCCAGATTCAGGCGGCTGAGCAGTGAGATGTAATAAAGAGTAGCTAAAACAATTTGGAAGAATCTGCCCACAATCATGATTTTCATTAGTCATTCATTTTTTAAAGCTGTAAGTTAAACGTGCTCTAAACAACAAGGCAGTCAGATCCAATTTTGCTAGTTCTTTGCTGAAAGCTTGATAATTCTGATGAATGCAACAATGAAAATACATTATATAAGGCCTATCTTCCTCAAAAGGGTCTGTATTAATGGTCAAGTGATCTTATTTTTCTCTTCTCAAATCCACTTTGGACAGCACTTCCTTAATCTTCTTCAGGGCTTAGATACTAAGTTTTGGTAGTTCATTTTAGAAATTCCATTCTACAGAGCATCTAAAAGTACAGAATATTTCACTTTTAATAGACTGTGGATACTGTTGTCAGGTAAAATACTGACCAGAAAAGAAACTAAGAGAAGGATTTCACAGTCTTAGATTTATTTCTTGTAAAAAACTCAGAGAAATAATGTGATTTGTAATGAAAATTGTACAAAGTGCTAGTTGTCAGTCAACATACACAAAAATTTTAATTTCATGTTTGTCTTGAAAATTGCAATTATCTTAAAAGATTGAGCCTCAAACTCAAGTAAAGGTGAAATGGTGAATGAAAGTGAAAGATATAAGCTAAAGGCATTTGCTTTAGGTTTCTTTGTATTATTCTTTATTCTTTTAGGCTTGCTTTCTGATAGAGATGTGACCAGGATGACCAGCCTCTCTAAAATTTCCTGCACAGCAACCTTTCTTTGGTTCATAAAAAATTCAAACCAATGTGATAGAGCAGATAAAATTAAAGGATATTTAACTCTCCATAATTTTTGTGAAAGTTGATGAATAGCTAGGGGAAACACATACAAAAAGAAGTGCCTCCACTGAAGAAGAGGTGGGCAGAAATCAGCTACCACACCTTTTGTGAGCAACAAACAGTCAGACAGTCAAGGAAAAGGCAAAAACCAGTGAATCCATGGGGGCATGCAGGCTCATGCTATTCCATTTATTGCATAGTTACAATGGTGCACAGATGCATTTATTGCAGCTAATGCTAGAAAAATTTTCTGAGTGCAGAAGACATGAATTCATGTCAGGAAAACAGACTTCAGTATTTCAGCTACTCACAAAGTCAGTCTTCTGTATTCCCAGCAGTGCACCTGAACATTCTTCTATGTTGATAGGAATTTCATTTTCTTTCACCCCAGCACTTAGGTTTTCATTTGGGCTTCTCTGAGGACAAGGCCAATTTGCAAACTTGCAACCCCAAATCTGAGTTTCTGTCTTTTCTGGGACCTGTCTTTTTCTTGACTTTTATTGTGATGCTTGAGTAGCATTTATAAGGAAATTCCAAAGCCAAATTAATAAGTGATGTGTCTTACAAATCATTTGTCATTGTGGACATGTGGATTAGGAAAACAAAATCTACTTTTATAATCACACTTTAAGAAAATATTTTCCTCTTGAAACTCTTTTTTGGAGCTCACACAAATCCCACAAAGTACAGTAGAAACTTGTAACCTCTCTTAAGCTCTGCAGCTTGATGGGCTTATATTTAGTTATCTTACATAGTTTCTTGAAATAGCCATTGACAGGGCTAGGTGACTAATTAGGTTCATTTTAAATAAGTTGGAGGCATTCTGTGAAAAGCTGAAGTAATGGTTAAAGTATTTAAAGAATAGGTCTTACAGTGAAAGGTTCAAGAAGCTCAATCTGTTCCATTTATAAAAGAGTAAAGGGCCATTTTTTCACAACCAGTCATCCCCTTACAATGGGAAAAAATAATAGCAAATTAATCTAAAAAAGAAATTCAAAAGATATAAAATTTTCTAAAGGATGATCTGTATAGTTAGGCAATTCAGGCTATAAAGCATGGTTTTAAAACTCTGAGATAGTCACTTTACCAAAGATTATGACTGAGGCACTAGATTCTGACCTGCACCCAAATTAACAGAACTGCCTGACAGTCAGAACCCCTAAACTCCTGCAGTAAAACACTAAAGGTTTAGCATCACTTTATCAACAAGCTCTGAAGTATTGTATGTCCTGAATTTAACACTGACATTTTTTCAAGCTGTCTACAGGAATATTTTACATTAATTTTAGCTCCATTCCTTACAAAAGATACATCGCTGTTCATCTAAAAACTTCACTTCTACTTGCTTCAGCCCAGTAGTCACCAATTTATTTCCCCCACTCATTTTCTCACTTCCCATCCTGGCAGTAGCAGAAGAGTATTGCAATGGGCTAGGACCTACATGCTTTGTAGGTGAACTGCTGCTACTGGAATTTAATTTCCTGTCTTCATGAACAAAAGGTATAACCATCTTACAAACACTGGTTTGCTGAGACATAAAACCCCAAAGGTGTGTCCACCTTATAATGCATTCAATGGGCTTTTTTCAAGCAATGACAACCTCAGGCCAGAAAATGAAAAAAAACCCAACCATCTGCCATTGCTTCTGGAGATTCACCTTCAGGAGGCAAAATAAAAACTGGAATTAATGTGTTTGTTGCCTACATACCTGGTCTCCTCTGAAAAGGTCTTGAGTTGATTAGTTACCCCTTCCAGACATAATGTTTCCCTCTCATCCTAACCTCTGAGATATTCCATACTTGAGGAATAAATGCTGCTTGGCGAAGCATGGGTCCAGCACAGAAAGAAAACAAAAATGAACAGAAGCACCTACTTATCTCCCTGAAGCTAAATTAATCTAACTAGTAGACTTTAAGGGCAAGGAGTAGGTCAGAGCTAATGTTGCTAGTGGCTTCTCCCAGACAAAATGAGCTTGTTAGTAGAGTGAGATACTAGTTATAGGAAGCAGTCCCTAAATTTTTAGACAGCATATATTTATTTTGCCATCATCAGGTATCCTTTTTATGACCACTCCTGACTTTACTTGCCAGAGACATCTGCAAGAACATTCTTGCTTCAGGTATAAACATTTTGGCCTGCAATCCCTTAAGCTTTTAGCATATACCAGCATTCCCTGAGATGATGCAGAACAGCATTGCAGTTTTGCTCCTGCCACGAGCAGGATTAGGAACAGGACACAATTTTTCCCTAAAGGTTATTAATCATCATAGAGTATGGTTTATTTTTTACTTCTCTGAAGCTGCCATCACCAGATAAGCAGAAGCAGCAGCTGCTATTTGCACTGAAATTCTGCTCTTCTGTAGTTGTACAGTAGCAAAAGCAGCAGAAAGGCTGTGCAAGACCCATTGTGTGCATGTGTGGCTGGCTTCGCCGACTCTGCCATCTCTCTTCAAACATAATCTCCCCTGTTTCCCCACAAAGGGAAACCTGTGTCCTGAAGCCAATATAACCTGCAAAGCAGCTTTCTTTCAGATTTCAAATCCAGAATGCAAACCAGCTCTCATTTTCAGTGTCTCTGTTATGCAGAAATATTACACTAAATCAGAGAATTGATCTGTTTTGCTGAGCTATTGTGACCCATCACTGGCAACAGAGTATTGGGACATCCTAATGTAGAACAAGATTTTCACGAGAAAAATAAGCAGACTTCTTGCTGTCCTCTACTTGTTAAGCCCTCTATTTCCCTGGTAAAAACCAACCCATTTTATAATGCCTAATACTCTCTGACCCCAGGTCTCCTGCAGATTAAAGGTCCTATACCTGTAAAATGTGCTAACCACCACCCTTCCTGATAAGAATCCCCGGACAGATGCTTGCCAGATGTCAGGCTCTCTGTACAATAAAAAGTTCCCTGACTTGGTCTGCTTTCATTCTGTTTCATGAGCAAGAGACCACAAAGAAATGTGTTTTATAGGTATGGAAGTCCAACTGCGAGGAAGTGGCTCTCAGACTCCCACAGTGTTGTTCAGGTGGAAATGCAAGCTCCCCTGCACTACCAGGAAAAGAAGGACTGTCCAAGGGAGAAATATTCCTGTATATCACAGTGCTGTGGAATGTGATGAGACAGCACAGAGGGAGAATGGCACTCCCAGACACCCAGAAACAGTACAGGTGCTCATTAACACACAGAAGCCATCACTACAATTTTTAGCCTTGTAATTAGAAAAGAGTCCCTATGGAAATATTTCAAAATAGAACTGAAACTAGTTTTAGAACTATAAATAACATGTATCTTGGCAGGCCCCTGAAGAAAGATTTCTCCATTTGTTTTTCTTCTTTTTAACCTAAAGTTACAAGTATAGATACATTCTTTGCTGGTTTATGCTCCTTAAAGATCTCAGGAGACCTAATTTAAACCCTACTCCATGTTATAGATCCTTCTATAGCCCATGACTTTGGAGGGTCTGACCCCAAGAGGTTCCAACGCATGTTTTTTTTCACTCCCTAAGAAATCTTACTAAAGCTGCTCTGGTTGCACAAGTATTGTCATGCTGGAAGGTTTGATATGTTTGATATGTTTTCCCAAATATTAAGTATGTATGATGCACTATAGATCCTGGTAGTAAAATGCATGGGGTGTCATCTCTTTCAATCCATAGTCTTTTGAGGCCAGATTTTTCTTCTGTTATCTGTATCTCAAAAGCTATATTAAGGAAATTTGCATCTCATTTTAAACAATCCTACCTTACCATCTGATAAGCAGATAAAAAAATTATCAAATGGTCTCAGTTTGAAGGGACCTTAAAGATTACTGAGTTTCAAACACTTTGCCAGATGAAGATAAATTTCCGACTAAACAAAATTTCATTGTGTTCACATTTTGAACACTAATACTTGTAGCATCCTTCAGACCATCCCACTAACTGTTTGTAAAAGTATATATTAAAACTGGCCTACTATAATCAGTCCATTGGCTTCTGAATGTCACTTTGTATAAAAGACAATTGGTTCATTTCTTATCAGTTCTACACCTGTTTAAAGAAAACTGACATCTGAGTTTCTGGATGATTACAAGAATGAGTTTCATTGCATTAATAAACAAATTTTTTAAGCATAGGCTTGATAAAGTATTTTCCATTTAAAATACATTTTTGTCCAATAGCAAATACAGAACTTGGAAGAATTCTATATTTCTACTTTTCTCAGAAATATAACTAAGACTGCAAGGTATCAGTATAAAGCTTAGAAAATGCTTAATAGTGTCACTGATTTATTGCTCTGCTTACAGTTTCACTTCAGTCATGTACCTTTCCTCAAGGTCTTCTTCCATGAGCGTTAGTACAAAGAGCAGACATGCTCTGTTCAGCTCCAGAAAGGCTTCTGCAGAGATAAAGCTACCATTAGACATCCTAATGCACCCAGTTTAAATCACACAACCAAAAAACACAGATCAGCACAACTGTGTAAACTGATGTCCTTTATTAAAATACAGACATGGGAGGACTCTGGAATGGGTAAAGACTAAATTATTCCTCTTGCCAGATGAGTGATCCTTTTAAGTCTAGGTTTAAGTTCACCGGTGCAGCAATGGGAGCGAGCCATGCCTGTACAGTACCTCATCTAAAGACAGATAAATCCTCAGAGCTCTGCAGGGAGCCCAGGTGCCATGGTATATTTTATCATCACTCTATAAACCATGCTCTGCCTCCATGCCTTTGTAATGAGCACAAGGACATGAAGATGAAGAGTCTTGCTGCATATGCATCATGTAAATCTATCAGTTTCATTGCTAAATTTGAGCAATTCTGCTAAGGTCAGTCTGTGTATCAGCATCTCTTTCTTTCTGTTTAAAGAGATTGAAAATTAGCTTTTTGTAGTTTTTTGTTAAATAGAATATATTCAAAAAAGTTTTTATTATCTACTACGTAACTTGTATTCAACACAAAAGGTGAGTGTTCTTCCTTTTTTCTCTTTCTCTTTTTTCTTTTTCTCTTTTTTCTTTCTTTTTTTTCACTTTTTGACCTTATTTTTCCCTCTCTGTTTCCTTCTCTCCCTCTCTCCCTCTCTGTTTTGTCCTTCCTTCCTTCCTTCCTTCCTTCCTTCCTTCCTTCCTTCCTTCCTTCCTTCCTTCCTTCCTTCCTTCCTTCCTTCCTTCCTTCCTTCCTTCCTTCCTTCCTTCCTTCCTTCCTTCCTTCCTTCCTTCCTTCCTTCCTTCCCTCTTTCCTTTTACTAATAGAAAATGCTCAATACTGTGTGAACATAAACATAAATCCTGAACCTGAATATTTCCTGTCTTTTCTCTCCTTTACATATACCAACCACAAATGTGATTCCAGACTGATCAGAGAGAGAAATAGAGAAACAGCTTTAAAAGCTGATGAATTAACGAAAAGAGATCAGGGAGGATGAGTTAACAAGTAAGTCTAATTTGAGAGGGAAATGTTGTAGTGAAAAGATGCTGTGCCTTTCTGAAAAGATGTGTCACACGGCCTCTCACGTTGCCACACTCTGCGCCCAGTGCTCTGACACCACCTTCAGCTGACACTGACAGCCCTAATGTCAAAATTTTTTTAGACTGCATGTGGAAAGCAGTTCATAATTGGAGTCTCTATGAAACTGAAGCAAAAAAAAAACCAAAACAACAAAATGTGAAAACCTGCAAGCAATATTGTTCTCAAGATTTCTGCTATCACTTTGTTTTTAAATGATTAATAATAGTGCTATGATTTGTGTGACAAAATTTACCACGTCTCCCAATTATGGCAGGCCAAAAAGCACCATTTCATTTTATAGGAGACATAACAGTTATTAATATATGCAGAGATAGATAGATAGATAGATAGATAGATAGATAGATAGATAGATAAATAGATAGATAGTTAGATAGATAGATAGATAGAGATAGACAGACAGACAGATAGATAATCTCTCTTCTCCAGCTATTAGGATTTATCTACATTCCATACTTGACAAAAAAAAAAAACATTCCCTTCAAAAACCTGCCATGAAAATCTTCTCGAGGCTGGAAGTCCACTCTGGGGTTTGCAGTGGCTTTACTGAGAGCACCATGGTCACATTCCAGGCTGGGTGTGGGGACACAGAGCCAGCTATGTGCCCATAACTCCCACAGTCCAGGCTGGTGCCAGTGCAGCTCTTACATGAGTGCTGTCAAGTCCAGGTCATTGTTCAAAGATCTGTAACACTTCTGCACCCAGAATTTAGACATCTGCCCTAGACTCTTAAATCTAAATTCAACATAGATACATTTCAAAATGTACACATATTTTTTTAAGGTGTTTGTGGATGTTTCTTTCTGTTATGGGTTTCATTTAATGAGCTAGATGAACACCAAAGGCCTCAGTAGGAAAATTCTTCTCAGAGTATCAAGAAATATTACACTGAACCTACATTGTATTTTATTATCAGACGCAGGATTTTAATTTATTTTACTGTTGCTTAAGTGCCCGGGGTCCCATTCTCAAGGGATCTACTTATTTATTCTCGTCAAGGATAACTGAATACTTTCATGATATCTTTGCTCTCTGCCTCTTCAGTCAAGTCAAGGTGTTTGCTTTCTTTTTCTTGCTTGTGTATCAGTTGAATACTTTTAAATCTCCATCATTTTAGGTATTTTTGTCCCAGTCTTCCTGAAGCCTTCCTGCTGTCTCTGTTAGGAAATAATGGCTACAAGGCCATGTGGGGTAGCCATTTTGAGAGACCGGTAAGTGCTGGACACTGACGTAAAAGCAAAGCTGACTGCAGGAAAATCTGAGAACAGGGAAGTAGTAGTTCTCACCCCAGACTGAAGCAGTCAAACAGCTCCTTGAGTCCTGGTGGGCAGGAAGCCCGCTTGCCCTGGTCTAAGCAGTCAGCTCCTCAGTTGGAGTGGAAGCTGGGAAGAAAGGATGGAGAAATCACAGGGGTTTGGGAGCTAGAAAGGAACAGTGTTTGGATGCCATCTGAGAGCTGAGTGGTACCAAAGCACATGACTGGAGCCCCTTTGCTTTATCTGAAGTGGCACGATGAGACACAGCCTTGAAAATAAGGAATAGCTTTGAGTAGGTGACAGCCTGAGTTAAGATCCGTTTGCTGATTATAATGATCCTGTGAAGTACACCTAAAAGAGCCTTGAGTGTACTTCTTAGTTATATTGGCTCTCTGCAGTGATTATCTGTTTGTCATCTGTGTCTATTTTGGAAAATTATATTTTAGTTACTGCAAGTTAGTCAGCAGCTTGCACAATAAACAGCTAGTCACAATGAGAGTGTCAGGCTCCTACTGGGTCCAGCTACAGAGATGTTTCCACCAACAGGATTTATAAACGAAGCACACAAAATCCCAGCCTCTCAAACACAGAGCTGTGGTGAGGCTGTTCGGCACAGCAGCAGTGGGAGGAACTGCTTGGAAAAGGCTCGTCAGAGAGTCGAGATGAACTGGGCTTTTCTCACAACAGTTTGAATTCACTAAATCTGGGGGAAGCAGGATCACCGGTTCAGGAACATGAAGGATTAGCTTTACATCACACAGCTCAAGGGAAAGATGACAGCAAAATGTCAGGGAGATGGCAATTTGACCCAGCACTGTTTCCAGGGAAGGCAAGGCCTGTATTGCTGCTCCATGTCTTCCCAGTACTTAACACCAACACAGTTTTAATCCATTAAACACTCTTTTCAGAATAGCTGCAGTAAAAATGAGCCACAATGATCTAGTCTGGAAAAATGTATTGATGAAATACCTGTAATTTTATGGTTAGCTGCATATTTGGGCCTGCTCTGTAAGTGATTCATCTGCATGAGAAGCCAGTGCCACCAGTTTAAGGAGGAAGCACTTTTCCAAGGACTATGGGCAAGAGGGGATGAAAAGCTGTTCATGTATGTGGTTGCATCTTTTGGACTGAGCAGAAGAGTGCTCCTAAAAATGAGTCACACAAAGTAATTTTCAAGCAGTCATTTTTTTTATTTAACATCCCTCAAAAGTGCAAGGTCTTTCTTACAGATTTTGTCTGTGCCACATCCTGTTAATAACACAATCTCATTACCACAATGGCAACAGTTACTTGATTCTCATTTAACAGAAATCTTTCAAAACAACAGTATTGCTTTTTCACAGTTGGCTCCATATGATACAGGTTAGCAGCTTCTTAACTCTGCTTTCATAGCATAATTACATAATTTTGAATTAGTCAGTCATGTTGACCTTTAAATAGAAACAAACATTCAATTTAGATAGTAGTTTTGTCATTAGCAAGCAGTGAGGAGCTGAGAACATTCTTGCCATTGGCTGACAATGTCTTTGTGAACATGTTCAAGTCCAGGCAAAATGCAACATCTGTATTAATTATGCCTGTCCTTTGATTTGGGTCTGGATTTTCACCAGTCATCACAACAGTTAAGGTCCAGTCTCACTCTCTTGAAAGAAGTAGCTTTCATCCTTTTATCAGAGGCAGACTCAGCATGTTTACAAAAATAATAACTCTGACATACAGAAGATGAAGGGATAAATTCTGCCCTGGAATACTTCTATCAGTTCTTACAGCTAGAGTTTGTACATATGGAGAATGATAAATCTGAGCCTTGAACATTCTTTTAATATTTTATCTCAAAACTTTTCCACAGGCAGAAATCACTCTGACCACCAAGAAAGTTGCCCCACATCTGGGATAAGATTCAGCAGCTGTTTGCATTTTTGTGCTTACTTACCTGGCTGCACCCTCTTGGAAATGAGAAAGTTGTGCTGGGGTAACAGAAAGCGAAATGTTGCCTGTAGCTTTTAGCTGCTCCAATCTTCAGCACACATATCCCACACACAGTGGTTTGAGAAAAACAGGAAGAAGCAAGATAAGCCAAAGCCCCAGTGACTACAAAATATACCTTACTAAGTCCCTAACTGATACTGCTTCTTATCAGATGAAATACCTTAGTATTAATTCCTTTTAATTAAATTCATGTTTGATTCTCCAGTGATCTTTGGTGTGTATTTACAGTCACTCTTCACTGCAGTATGATCTGCTCCAAGTTACAGAACTGTTCTGAGTATTTAGATGAGCATTGAAGTATGTTACAAAAATATGGATAAGGTCTTCATTTCTGTTTACAAATACACACAAAGAGTATCTTTAGAGTTGGAAAGGACCTCTAGAGATCATCTAGCCCAACCCCTCTGCAGGATCACCTAGAGCAGGTTACACAGGAGTGTATCCAAGGTGGGGTCTGAATGTCTCCAGACAGGGAGACTCCACAACTTCCCTGGGCACCTGTTCCAGTGCTCAGCCACCCTCAATGTATAGAAATTCTTCCTCATGTTAATGTGAAACCTCTTGTGTTTCAGTTTATGGCCATTGTTCCTCGTCCTGTCTCTGGGCACCACTGAAAACATTTGTGCACACACAAACATGTCAGCAGCACAAACGATACAAGAGTAGACACTGAGTAGATTTACTGACTGCTAATTTTACTCTCTCAGGACACTTTCTTCCTTTTATAGTCTTTAATGTGCTCTTTTATGGATGAGGTCAAATTGTATAATAATCTGCTGATAAATTGTAAGGTGCCTGTGGGGCAGATAATCTTTCCTAATAATTATCCAATTTTGACACACAGAAAACATTAATAAAAGACCATAAGGCTAAGGAACAACATGACAATGCTGAAAGAGCCATAACAATGACTAAGACACATACAAAATGTTGAATACTCTTTTTATATTAAAAATTTCATGCATTAAGTTTTTATGAAATTTTCCCTGTTTCTTTTTGTATTCCGGTCAAAATATAAATTTTTACAGTTTTAAAAGAAAAATATGATAAGCGGTTACAGGAAAGTTGCTTGAAGTTATGTCTGATACCTGCCTTCAATGAATGTAAATATTGTATTTCTATTAATATGCAACATATTTTTTATACTGAGAAGGAAAAAATATGCTGTCTAAAATTAAAATATGTATAATAATGTAACAGCAATAAGTTTGGTTCCGTAAGCAGCTGAGTGGTAAAATTACCATTTTATTCACCCTTGTGTTAGCCAGGTACTAGGTCTGTTAACCACGATTCCCAGTCCTGACAAACTCTCAGAGAAGTACCACTCCTAGACCAGCCTTTCTCAATATACCATCTCCTGCTACAAGTAGAAAAGTCCTATTCAATGTTATTACGCATAACAGAAAACAAATAAATACATATTTCTGAGCAGCTCTATGATAAACCAAGGAATCACAATTCTAAAAGCCTTGAAAATGAGTCAGAGTTACATAGAAAGGTTAATCATGGTTAAGAGCTATTACCCTGTGGCCAGAAGACCATACTTTTCCCCATCATTTGTGGCTGGTTTTGAAAGGGACTCTATGATAGGCTTGGCTAAAGCCTTATCATCATGGTTTGTGGTCAGATGGGCCAGCTGAAGCACCAAGCAGAATGTATTTACATACTCAAAAGCAATTTCTGGTGAGATTTCCTCAAAAACAACAGTTAAACCAGCTATTAAAGAAGCAAATGATTTCTAAGGTTAAAATCAATATTTGTGGAAATGACACCATCCTTGTTTGGGGATAGGAACAATCTGGATGAAATATGACAGACATGAAAATGTGATCCAACTCCATTACTCCCTAGCACACTATCAGTTCCTGAGGCAAAAGAATAAATTAAAATAGAAAAATGGAAATGTCCAGCCAACCTATAGACTTTTAGATTGCATTTTCTTTTGGCCAAAATATGGAAAATGCCAATTTAGAAAACTCTGAACTTCTCAGTAGTTTGTCAAGTTTAATGGACATTTCACCAAAAAAAAAAAAAAAAAGCTTCTCAGGATCAAAAATGAAACTATAAAACCTGTCCTACAAAAATGTAGAAATTAAATATTTCACCTTGTGTTTTGGAGACATGGTTTTGAATTCCAAATCAAGCAAGACATAAACTCTTTTGCTGAGGATCTTCTGCATCTTGAGTATGTGCCCTATGTAGCGATTCTTTGCTATTACAGATGCAGATAGAAGATGACATTATTATTCCTGGAAAACCCCTCAAACATTTTGAGATTTTGTTCTGATGAAGTAGAAAAACAAATTAAATGTTGCCAACTTGAGCCTACAATTTTCTATCTTTAGCATATATCTCCCAGTAGATATTTGTATTAAGGTTAAATTAGTCTTTTTGAGGAGCCTGTCCACACAAAGAAGAGGAGTTTGCTTTCTTTCTGTGGAAGGAATCAGCTCTGCATCTTAGAACCTGAAATTCAGCTTTCTCCAAGAATTTTTCATCTGTGGTAGCTCTTATCTAGCTGGATGTTTTAATTTAGTTTGAGCTCTTAAATTTGTCTGACTCATATTTAGGTGAATACACACTGTAAAAAAATATATATCTAAATAAATGAATCTTGTCATCCTGGCTTAGTGTTGTTTAATTTATCAGATGAACTTTCTCTATGTGTGAATGTGCTGGAGGTCCAGATTTTTGAGAAATCAAGGCAATTTCTACCTGTGAGAAAATTAGCTCATACATTTTAGATACCACTGAGTCTCATTCTGGGGGATTTCTGGCATAAATCAAGGCTCCCTGTAAGTCCAACAAAACAAACTGAAGCAGATCTGTTTGAACACCTATGCTCAACACAGGGCACTCAAAGTGGTTTCAGGCAGAAGTGTATTCCCAGGGGCCAGAGCAGTTAAAAGAAACCAAGCCTTGCTGCCAGCATGCCCCAGTTGGCTGATTAGCAAGCGCATAGTCTGCTTTTGTGCTTCTGCCATTTCATCTCAGTGTGTTTTCTAGGGTGTTGGTCAGTGTTTACCTGTGCACTGTGACACTTGGAAAGCATTTCTTTAGCAAGGAGAGGATTGTCTACAAATCCCAACTAAACAGTAGACAAAGAGATTTCTGATAATCACCTTACAAATTATTTAAGGGATTCCTAGGATCAAGCTTAAAAATTCAAAGAGTAGTGTCACTATGTGTGTTTCACATGGACAGATGCAGTTTGGCATAATAATGCAACTTTGAGAATCTCTTTATCTTTGCCTGACAGAATTCAATACAACTCTGTAAGTATTATGATTATTATTTACAGAACACAGTGGGCACATATGCTCTATTCATGTATGTCTGTGAACAAGTGCAGCATGCCTATGCCTCATTGAAATTGTGTTCTGTGAAGGAGAGGGCTTTTTGTTTCAGCCTTGTGTAAGGGCTGGCATGTAGCAGCAGCATTCTAGGAGAAGCTTCAGAAGAACAGTGATGGGACAGTGAGTCAGAGAATTCCCATTTCTTCTCTGTCTCCTAAGGGAGTAATTTGTTTTAGTACCTTACTGATTGCTGTTAATTTGCCTCCTCCACCCCCTTCCCAACAGCTTTCCTGCCCAGTGCGCAGATATCAGAAGACTGGGCTCCCAGTCTGTTCCCAATGCCTGATTCTTACCTGTGGATTTCTCACACACATTCCTGGCATCCCCTATGGGAAATAACAGCAAACAATGGTGAAGAGGCTAGAACTAGATGAGAAAATGGAGATATTAATGTCAGGAAAAGACTTATTTTGCATGTAAAAATCAGCAATCTGAGCACTCATGCCAGATCAAGAGAAAACACTTACAGTGGCCATCCTTTCATGTAAAAAAAAGGAATGTCCCTAATAAAGTGTCCTTATACCAGTTTTAAAGATGCAGTTCTGTTGCCCAGACTTTCAAGAAGGCTGAGGTTATATGCAAAAAATACACAGCTCTTTTCATCCTCTCCTTGGTTGTAAAGGCAGGTACAATTGATGTAAATTGGAGGTGTGGTAAATATTTTCTCATTGTTCTTGATAGGTTACATTTCAAAAAGCTACCCAAGGATGCAAAACAAATCAAATCTACTGATAATATTAGGTCCAGGAATCCCTTGCTCCCAATCCCCCTAATATTAACTATTACCTAATACTCCCTCTTGTGTTCATTCATATGTTGCTTATGGCTGTGTAGGAGGGATGCTCTTCCTCTATATATTTTAAACATTTATGTTTTAATATAGTTAGGGGGGTCAGTTAGCTATTAGGCAGAGTAAAAAGACCCACCCCAAACCCTTTGGTTAACTTTATAATCATGAGAAAGAGAGTATCATGAGTAGTTCCCTACTCCTGAGCACAGCTAAGGAGACAATTCATACACAGTATTGACTCGGGGTTCAATATAGGGATGGCGTCCAAAACTTGAATATATATGTATGGCAACACAGGAAGAGGATACTGTTTGAAAGGCTAACTTTTATTTTCTAAATTAGCTCAGTAAAGGCTATGGAAGAGAAAGAGAATCCAGTATTTTAGGAAATTATTTATGAAATGTAGATGGGCCTTCAATTGGGAATAGGGCTGGGCAAAATGTTAGTGGTTCTTTGTTCTTGCAGCTGGCCTGTCGAATTACACAGAGCCAGCACAGTAAATAATACTACTATTGTCTGCCTGTGTCAGAGACAGACAGAAGGTACATTTGGACTTGGTCCAAACACCACAAGGGCCACTCATAGCCACAGTGTCCAATTACTGCTTGCTTGACTATAAAATGCACTTTTTTTGCAGAGCTAATTTAAGAATGGCAGCTTTTAATGGGGTTTGTATTAAACGGGGACTGCTGTTCTGGCTTTTGCCTGCAGAAAAAGTTCTACTCTGTACAGGAAGCAACAAACACATACACAGTGAAAATAATCAGAGTGTGATAACATTAGCACAGCAATAACAACAGTGATAACAAAGTCAATGCTTTGCAAAGGAAAAAAAGATCAAGCCCTTCTGGAAATAGCCCTGTGCAAAACATGCAAAAACCCAACTAGATTATCTCAAATGATGAAGCAAGTGCATGCACTCAGTCTCTGCAGATGTGCTCATATTGCAAAACTTTTCTGTCTTTCAAAGAATCATTGACCACAGTTTTCCCACTCTGCACAGATCCTTTTCTTAAATTTCAGTGGCACTTATTTTCACTCTTACTGTCAAATGCTTTGGAGAGCAGTAAACTCTATGATTCTTCTTGCAAATGGTCAAAATTTGTTTTTATTAGAAACTGCTTTTTTTTTAAATAAGTGTTTAGAGAAGATTATTCATACAGAAGGACGATCCCATGGGATTAGGGATGCAGAAGCTCTCCCCTCTACAGTAAGTGCATATCAGGGCTTTCAGGGCTTTGATTTTCTTTGCTTATCTATTAGCTAGAGATAAATTTAGGTCTCCTGTTTAGAGCAATCTGCCTACAGTGCACAAGAGATCAGTAGTTGTCAATGATCTATGAAGACTTACTGTGTTTCTCTCCTCTGCCATGCTGACAAGGTGTTAATTTCTTTCTTGGAATAGCAAGCAAAAAAGCCCCAGCAAACTGATAAATTTAGGCGAAACTCATGCAAGGACCACATCGCTTTTTAAGGCTCCCTGCTACCACCATTCCATTGCAGAAGACTTATAAGTCTTGCATAACAATAATCAATAATAAAACGTGTCTTTTCCCTAACTTTAAAATCGTGTTCTGTTCTTCAGTTTTTATACACACACATGCACACACTACGAGTGTTCACAAAAGTATTTGTACTCAAGGTTGTAGAAGGGTTTTAAAAAATGTGCCACAGGTACAGAAATACTATCAATCAAATGTTAAACCCTTCATAAGCTCTATGTAGGTGAGTTCATTCTCCTTCCTTTTTATCTTTGGATGTCTTGCAGAGTGCTTCATTTGGAGAAAGACCTAAAAGCCACATTGGGTAACTAGAAGGGATAAAAGGGTAAACCTGTCTGTTCATATTTGCCAGCCTTCAACATGGAGAACACAGCAAGCATTCTGTCAAGGAAAATGAGAATATTCTTTTTTGCTTCTTTGAATCCTCAAAAGATGCATCTTCTTTGTAATAGAAAAGAAGTATCTCAATACTTAAGTCAAAATAGCAAACTTTTCAAAGGCCAGAAACTTGAAGCTGATCATGCGACTTGTGAATTGCATGCTGTAGGATTGTTTGATATGGCATAAAACAGAGAGAACCTGAAAAATTTTGTCTTCAAAATGATGGATATGGACAGTCCTTTTCCACAAAGCAACCTTCAATTATTAACAGCAGGACTTGAGCTCAGCAGAGTAAAAAAAGTCTTCCTGCTATCTGGAGTGAAGCTCCCTCCAACAGTCATGGTTGATTCTCTTATCTTATATAGAGACATTAATTCTTCTCCACCTCATATAAAACTATTCACATAGAGAGAACTCTTCACCTACAGAAGAATATTCACATACACACTGTTAAAGTCGGGTTAAGGATGTCACTTACCCAGACACACATAAAAAAAGAGAAATATTCAGTGTTAAAGCACCTGCTTGTTCCTTAATTCATGCTTTTGCAGGAAAACATATTGGTCTGTGGGTTACATAAGCTAACATATAACACCAAGACATTTGTGATGCTGTGAGTGAGTACAAAGACTAAGGATAGTATCCTCATAAACGAGGCTAAAGGAATTACCCTCATGCAACTATCTGAAAATCCAGCCTTTAGGATTACATAAGTTATTTTGTCCTCATATTTCATGTTTTTTATGGGTTTAAGAAATAAGAGAGGATATTTTGTGTAAACTTTCTTAATTATTAAAAAAACAATTCTTAATGTAAATATCTTAATTAATGAAGATGTAATATTCAACAATTCCTGTGTATGGACTGTCTGGTAATGTAAATGCCACTCAGTATGTACCAAGTCCATGTTCTGTAATGTCAAGGACTATGGCACCATAGGGGCTCCTTAGTATGCAAATTATTGACACAATAGAACATAGCAACTCTTTTGAAATCGTTATGTTTTATTGTGTCAGGATCTCATTGAGGACTCTTTAATCTAAAGATTCTTGAGACGATAAAATCTAAGAGTTCCTCTGGAGCTGTAAAGTTCTCTGATGTCATAGGCTATTTGGACACTCCTTATTACAGTATGAGGATTATTAATACACTGGCTATAATGATTTTGTGACTCCTTTGTGGTCTGTTGTGATTATCTAGAATTTTATAAGGTTGGTCATCACCATGGCATGCGAGTCTCCACCACAAAAAGTTGTCATCCTTTTTGTTCCTTTCTGCCATCCTGTCTGTAATGATACACCAATTCCTGGTCTTTGGAGGGAAAAAATTAAAAAAACCAACAACCCACAACACATTGTAAATGCAGAATCTAGTGTTTTGAAACACTTTACAAGAATTTGAGTCAGACAGCTTCACTTAGCATTTAGTTTGGAGAAACTGTGGTGGCCAAACATATTTCATCTGGTAGTGTCAGTGGAAATTTGCCCAGTGTAACAGGGCAAAGAAATTTCACTCCCTAATTCTTTTTATGGAAATTACTTGCAGAGTTGTCCAGGTGTCCGTGTCTGTGAATGTCAACATCAGTGTTTTACTGCTATTAGCTGCAAGTTTTCTTCCAGAGCAGACTCCAGAAAGATGAATAGCTAAAAAAGAAGAACCAAATATAGCAATTTGCATTTTAGACTCATGATCTGCCTTGAAACCAGAAGCTCTGAACTCTGTTCCATCTCATAAGCTCCAGGAGCCCTTGCTGCATTTCCCCAGTGAATCTGGAATTTGCATAGCTATGGACTCACAACCCTTGGCTTACCCTATTCTAAATCTCTTTGGGACTGATACTCAGCTGAGAGCCAGGATTACCAGGATTTAAATATATATCAAATGCAAGAGTGGGGAGGTGCAGGAATTTCTACAGCAGCTACATAAGGCGAGCCTTCATGATGTGTGACAACAGAGTCCCTGCCATTTCTCAGCTGGAGAGATATAGCACAGGATTTTTTCATTAGTCCTTAAGTGGACCCTTATGCCTATAAAACTCCTTTTTATCTTTCTCATTATTGTTGTACCTTCCTCAGCATATGCTGTAAATTTATGTATTTTTTTAAATTTAATTTCTATAAAGTATATGCTCTTATTTATGTTGATTTCATTACTATTTTACCCAGGATGGCACCTGAAAACACAGATATTTTTAGATATTATTTACATACCACAGGGCAAGACCTTTTTTTTTTTTATATAATACAAGAGCAGACAATCAAAAGATAATCTCAGAGTCAACAACAGGACAAAATGAGGAGGCAGTACTGGTCAGCACAACAAGAGATGGTCAGAACCCATTAGAAACTTCCTTGGCTGCATCTTTTTGGTAATCATTATGGAAAATGCCTTTCAAAAAAGAACTTGAAATAGGACAATGGGAAGACCAGAAGCACAGGCAGCAAGGTTTTGTGTTCAAGTTAAAATAGTGACTGATAGAGGAGATATTCTAGTCTAGAGATAATACCCCAAAAGAAAAACCCAGGAAGTTGAGGAAACAGTGAGTATCTTTGAGGGTAATGAGAAACACCAAATGCAAAGAAAAAGTGTTTGGAAGAAACCAAAGAAAGAAGGGAGATGGTCAGTACATTAGAGTCAAAGATAATCTCTGAGGAGCATTTTAGATCTATATTATTCTTGCAAGATTTAATCTGTCAAAGCCAGAGACATGTGTGTCCAGGGACAAGAATGCAAAACAATAGGAGCAGGCTTGAGTTTCACAGAGTGAAGAGCAAGGAGAGGGTATAATCTGAGGATATTATGCAACAAGTGTTTGCAAGATTCGAAACATGCAGCTAAGGAGGTTCTGTTCACTTTTCTCTGTATTAGACCTTAGTGAAGTGTGGAGAGATTGGAGAAGGAGCTAAACTGAGCCCTTTCTGAGTGATCTGCAGATCCAGCAGTTAAAACATGGTACTACTGAGAATCCAAGGAGAGAGTTACAGCTTCTCAGGAATTAAGGTGCACTTTGGAAAGCCAGGAATGTGGGTGTCTGCTGTGAGTTCAAACTTCAGACAATTTTCAACTGAAGGCTGATGTAGAATTGCAAACTTCTGTATCATCAATGTTCAATAGGAACTGTCAGTGTTTTTGTAAACATTTGTCAACATAGCCCCTTTGTCAACCTTGCTTTGTAACTTATTCACCTAAATGTGTACAGTGCACACTGAAAAACATTAGAAAATTAGTGTTAAGTTATATAGTAGACTAAAAAAGGTTGTATTTTGAAGAAAATTAGTAAAAATTTTTCAAGCCATTTAGCAGCAGTCGAAGTGGTGTATATTTGGAAAGCTTCCAGAGCAGCAGCATGCACACACTGCATGTGGTTCAGTGTCTGCGTAATCCTTATTTAATTTGCAAAGGTCAACAGATAAATTGGTTCTCTTTAAAGGACTCAACATATATGCATATGTATTTAGGTTCTTTATGTGTCCCATATACCTGCTTCAAAGTTCTCTGTTTTCTACATATGGCTAAGTAGATATTGCATCACTGAAGTAAAGGCCAGTTTTACCTGTCCTTTCTTTGTCCTTGTGAACAGTTCTGTATAAGCTCAGATTCTGCCTGGTTGTTCAGAAGTTGCCAGAGACAATTTCAGAACAAGGACACTTAAAAAACTTATCCTGACTTCGTGGCAAGCTCCTGATAAGCAGATTCAGCATATTTTCATACTACTTCATTTTAGATTGTGTTGACACTTTGTTAATTTGTTTTTCGTTGTTGGAATATGCAACTTCTTTTCCAGACAGGGAGGGAAGGGAAGGAGAGGGGAAAGTAGGAGTCATCATCTGACAGAATGTGCATCCCCAACCACCCAACCCTTTCATACATTGCAAGAGATGTGTCATACACAAAAATTAGTCATTAAGAAGTCTTTATTTTTTTTGACAATTATACAAAGTGTCTCAGAGGACAACCAAAGAAAAACTTTATTGCATACAATCACCTACATTACAAAATCAAACTTTTGAAATTAGAACACTGATCTACTAATAAAAAAAAACCCAGAATATTCCCTTTTGTAAAAGAAATTAACTAAATTGGTTGTAAATAATTAGTTTAGATGAAAATATTAATGAAAAATTAGAAAATATGACCAACTAAGTGAAAACCATTCAATCTTACTACACAACACCATACTGCTTTTGCAGAAACAAAGCTCACTACTGGGTACCCTATGAAGCACCTCATCAATTTAACATAGCTCTTATTAACTCATATTTCTTTAAATCTTTGTTTTGAATAATAACACAGGTTCCTGAGTCACATCATGTCTCTTTTTCCATATCTGTGAAGTCTCACAACTCCAAATATAATTTATCAGCTCCCTTTATTCGTACTTAATTCTTCCTATCCATGAACTGTTTAGACATAGGGGTTTTTTTTCCCTTAAAAATTACTTTTTGCTCTTACAGCATGGCATCTTAAAAGCACAGTGTATCTGAAACAAACAGACAAGATGCCTCAATTTTTAATTGAAAATACTCTTATGTTGGGAATTTTTGAGTCAATCAAACAAACCATGAAAGCCACAAAAGTTAGAATGACATAATTATAAAATAATCACATAATGGCCAATTTCCAACACTAAAAATGTAAACTTCTGAATTTCTAAATAAAAATTCTAAACCATAAAACATTTCTGAGCTTCAGTTTTGCACATGTTGCAGATTTCAGCTAATTATGTGGCATCACCGTAAGCATTCGATTCCTTATTCACTGAGCAAGGGAAGCAATATGTAAAGACTTGATTAAAAGAAAAAGGGATATCCTGAAAAAAAAAAAAAACAAGGAGCTATGGATGTAATATAGCAACTTATTCAACCTCTAAAAACACAGAAACATTCTTTCCTTTGCCAATTTTGTATGCAATTATTTTTATTATTTTTACTTTAGCAATGCCTTAGGGACTTAAGTGAGATCAGATCACCTTTGCAAACACAGTGGGAAAGTTCTTGGCTCAAAGATTTTTCAGCCTGTAGAGATTATGCAGACAAAGGATGAAGATGGGAACAGAAGCACTGTAGTGTGCTCAGAGATATACAATAGGCTGCAGCAGATCTGCCAACAGATTTAAAGTTTCTGCTTCTGTATTCTCAGCCTTGACCAGGTTGGCTCAAGAATAATGTTGTCTTACAATAAACTGCAGAAATACGTCAGTGTTGTACTGAGACTTAATGTGAACTTTGCCTCTGGTGAGAGCCCATATTCATCCACAGGAACAACATAATTTCTACATGGTCATAGACATTTTCAATTTAGGGAAAAAAATTGTTACAGACTTTCAGCATTCAGCACTTCTATTTTATAATGGCTGCTGAATCTCAAAATGACACTTGGATTTCACAAAACAAGTAGAAAGGAGAGATTTGCTTGCAAAAAATCCAAGTAATTCATGGGGTATCTCTTTCAGCACTGTGTGTACCAGTGTGCTATGTGGCAAAAAAAAAGCTTTCATATTTGTTTACAAATGGTCAATTCCATAAGCCCCCACTAGGTCAGAAAGCAGTTCCAAGAAAACAGGTTTTTTTCTAGCCAACATGCAAGTTCTCTTATAAAGACACAATTATGTCTGGAGATTTATTGCTCTTCATGAAACACACGACAATAGGATACTAAAGGATATTTTTCACAATTTGCACTAAAATTGCCTTATGCTGTATTAAGAACCAAATTGTGACACTTCTCTCACTTTGGGGCTGCTGTCTTACTGCACAAATCCTCCACTGCACTGTTAAATTCAGTAGACTGTTGAATATACCTTTTTCTGAATCAAGGTTGCACTTATTGCAATTTAGTCCTAAATTTGTGCTTTACATCTAGTGTTATCCATTTTCTGAGGATTAGCAAGATGCATTTCTGCAAAGCATTTGTGGTACAAGGAGCCCTAAGAATGAACCCTATAAAGTTCTAAAAAAAGAACCAAAGAAAGAATTTGTAGGCTGAGAAAACAACCAGTCAGCTTGATCTCACTTGTACCAAATAGTGTGTTGAAGGCTGAAAACACAAATTAAATAGGGTGGTGTACCTTGCAAGCAAAGCTTTTTTCGCTTGCTTCCTTAGAATGTTTGGTTTACTAAGTCTTTGTTAGGAAGAAAAATTTACTAGAGTTCATTAAAGAAGTCCCAAAATAATTCCAAATTCTGGAACAGGGAAAGGAGCATCTCTGTGCCTGAGCTGTGTGCACTGTCAGCTCCCTCTGGTTTCAGGGGGTGCCCAGAATCAGGAAGAAGATAATCATCACCTCTCACAAATAGGATTTTTTTTCACTGGAATGCTGAGGTTGGCTTTCAAGGAGTCAAACTCTCCACCCAGTTACTCCCTGGATTCAGCCTACAGCTTCATCTAGAACTGGTTATTCCAAACTCAGCACTGGAGGATAAAGCCTTCCTTTTTTCTTATTTCCCCTGTTAAGTGCTCCTGTGTACTTTTCCCAGACTAAACAGGCAACCCTGACCTGCAGCCATCTACTCTCACACAAACAATTAACTTAAAGCATGTGTCCTAACATGAATTTTGGCTCCACAACAACCTAGCACTCCTATGGGAAACAACCCAAATTAATAACAGCCTTCTTTCTGAAATACCTGAAGTGCCCTCTCTTAAAAGAGAGAGATAAGAACATCTTTTTTTCCCCCTTTTGGACTAAACCAATTGATTTTTGGCTTAGAATGATCTCCCACAGAACACTTACAATACTTGCTGTAGTGAATACAGTCAGCATCTATGTTCCTGTATCACATCACTGTTTTCCTTAAGAAAATATGAGAGCTAAAACACTAATCTGATTTCCAATATAATATCCCTTTTTCATACACTTTTACTAGTCAGTACTCTACTTGGACTGGGTCCAAAAGAGATGTAAATGTGTTGGGTTTGTTTCTCTCCACCTCCTTGAAAGCTTGAGTCAGATCATTTTGTCATTTCAAAGCATATCAAAGTAGAGGGAAAAAAACATGCATTTGTTCCCATCATTTTGAAAACAGTTTCAAAAATTATTTTACTCCTCTAAATAAGTCTGCTGGCCTAGCTGAATTAGTGGCCTCTCCCATGAGATGAACAAAAAGCTGATAGCTGTATATATCTGAGGTGCCAATCTTACTGAGACAGATCTCCTCTTTCTGAGCACTCCTTGGTTGCACTTGAACTCACAGTTCAACTTGAGCCTCATAAACTTCACAGGGGCATTTATGTCAGAGAAAGCACGTGCTCTCCACTTCCCAAGTCTAAGCTATAAAACCTTTTTCTTCTTCGTTAAAACACAATTAAAGACTACAGATATGATGAAGTCCTGTGCCTTGAGCTATCTTCAGGTCCCTTTGGAGACTTGAGCATCAACACTTTCTTCTTCTGCTTCTTCTGAAAAACAAAATGTCCTTTGCACTTACCACAGAAAAATTCAGATTTATATAATTTTACTGCACCTCTTAATAAAGCCTAAAAATTTCCCCAGGATAAGGCAGTAAGAATGTGTAATTTCCCATTTCCTAGAAGTGTTCTTCTTGCTTTTTCTATTCAGTATTTACCAATGAAACTCTTGCTTTTTGTCTGTTGAGGTGGGGAGTGCTTAAGGTCTTGGGACATGATTCTCTGAATGTTTGCCTGGGTTATTCTTTGTCCTTCCCTGCATTCTGCTAATTTCAAAACTCGAAAATATCCACATGCATCCACTGCAATGTTCCCCATGAATGGTGTCTACCCTTATATGCAAGACGGGAGGAAAAAGCTGAAAAAGCACCTGGAGGTCCCTGCAAGGACAGATGTTCCTTCCCTGCAGAAGTCACCATTTGCCATTCTCCCATGACTCACCCACGGCATTAATGGTGTCATAAAGGGAAATCCTCCATCCTTAGGTACAGGGGTTCAAAAGTTGGTTGTTGGGGAGTGAGAAGGGGAAGGAATTTGGCAGGAGTTCTCATTTGCTGTAGTTGAACCTTTCTCCCAAGTTCACAGTCTAGCAGGGAAGAGAGTTTGTGAACCAACAATTCATTTTTCAGGATGAGCATTGCACGTATTGGAGACATTAACAATGTGCATCAAGGTGGTTTAAAATGAGATGGGTTGTGTAACTCAGCCAGAAAATAGGTGGAAAAATTACACTTGAATCTTCAGTTCCTTGTTTAGAAGTAATCAGGTAAATTCTAGTAAACATCAGAGGAACTCTGGGAAGTAAAAGTTTCCAATTTGGCCTTTTGTTTTAAATGTTACTGCAACAAAGTTACAATAAAGATTTAAAGACTGACTCCTTTCGACTCCTTCGGCAATGTTAATTCAGCTTCCTGAACTTCCAGAATATTTTTCCCTCCGTTTCAAATGTCCCACTACACACACTCCATAAAATAGGGTGCATTTCTATATGCCAACTAAATGTTTCTTTGCCAGCCATTACTTTTGTATCTTTTAATGTCTTTAATTTGCCTATGCAACCTTAAGTTCACATTCCCATATATATAAATATATCTCTATCTATTTTTTTAATTCAACATATTAAAATCCTGCTCCAGGCTTCTCCTCTGATCATCCTCTTCCCATTTATCTTTCAGACAGCAATAAAAATATGTAAATATTAAGCCACAAAAACTGTATTACTGTAATTTTAAGGATGTGACTAACACCCACAAAACGCCAGAGGTTTCAAAGTCAAGGTTGCATGTTGAGCCTTGGCTCTTTCAACACTCATGTAAAGTAAAATTCAATTAAAAAAGCTCTGATGAGTTGAAGATAAGATTATTTTACTACCACTACTACTTGTAGTAGTTGAATTATGGGAGTGTTTGCTACATTAGCTGTGTCCATGCACCATGGCCAGAACCCAGTTTCAACTGACGTAAATACATCCGGATCTTGGGGGAATTTTGGGGGAATTTTTTTCTGAAAAAAATGAATAAATAGCCACCACCCCATCTCTTTTTCTGTGATTCTGTAACACAGAGCATGTCCCTGAGCATGGAGTGAGCCTCTTAACACAGCAGAGAACAGCTAAAGCTGGTCTAGTTTATGACAGTTGTTAATAGACCCAGGAAAACAGAAGGATCAGAAATATGAACTGCAACCATTAAACAGACAGGTTAGGATAATGGGCAAACTTTCCTAATAGCTGTACTGAAAGACCTTTATGTACAGCTAATGAGACGACATTAGAAGAGACTGAATAGAAAAGACTTAGGGCTCGCACAGGTAGCATTCATTTACACCCATGCAAAATGACAAATAAAAGATTACAATGGTAGTAAGTGTGTGATAAAGTGTAATGCTCTCTCCATAGCTATCTCAAATGCTTTACAATATTAACTGATCAAGCCTCCCACAGAACATTTGCAAGTATGCATCACTATCTGTAGTTTACAAATAGTTTTACATGACTTGCACAGAGTTGTAGAACTAGATTGGTGAAATCAAATACTCTGGCAGGCAGTGCGTGGCAGTCCTTTGCTGCTTAGAGTAGATGCAACTATTCCCCTTTGTACACTGAGATATTTCCAAATCCCTGAGTGCAAAACAATAAATTCCACAAGAAATTATACATATAAGGAAAGTTTTAGGAGCCAGCTAATGGAGAATCTTGCTGATGTTTGGGTCTAGGCTGACAACTAAAAGCCTGGGTGACTAAAATATGCCTTATTTATTATTCCTATTGAATTGTGTTCAAATTTAGGTACGTGGAAACCTTCCTCTCAAAGAACATGATTTTCAATTTTCTCAAGTGTGTTATAGGTAGATTAAAAGATATGCTTCCTTCTTCACTGGAAAACAGCTGTAGTAATCCCCCCAAAATTGCTAAAAATATATGTAGGTGTTTAAAAGCATACAGCTAGTAAAAATGCATTTCTTCATTTACTCTTAAAAGAATTACCAATACAAGCAGTTGACACTTGCAATTTACTAAAATCTGCCCTCTTCGTTGGAGGCAAAGCTTTGCAGAATCAAGCTGAAGATAAACATTTATTGCTTTTTATCAGCCATCTTTGAAAATCAGGCCCCAAACTCCTAATTAACTAACATTAGCAGTTCAGTACCTTATGGAGAAAATAGTATCAGATCTGAATTAAAAATGGGTATATCTCTGCCCCAAACCTGTGTTTAACCTCTGATAAAGAGTGAAGTTGCAAAGACAGTATTAATTAAAGTAAGGTACTTTCCTTAGATAGTTCTCCTGCTGTATATGTGTGCATAGTGGAAACAGATATTTTTTTTTCCAAAGCTGAATGCAAAGAAATTAGCAAAAAACAAGAAAAAGTGCACTTCAAGTAGGAATACTTATCCCCCTATATTTTCTATTACTTTTCATATTTAGGCTTTTGAAATACTTTTAGTGTAAAGGAAATCTTAACAATGATGTGGAAGCCAAATATCTAAATCAAAGCAGCCACATGGAAGTCTATCTAGCAGTTAGCACTTCTTCTGTATGACTAGTTTTAAATGTCAGATTCAAAAAGTATCAATATGTTCTTGGAAGCTGCTTTACCCCCCTTTATGTGAGAAAGGGGCAGCAACAATGATTAACCCCCATACAATAGAGTGATGCTGTTCTCGGCCAGCCCACCACTGCCTAAAAAACCTACCCTTAGCTGAGTCCAGTGGCTTTGAAGGAAAGACTAGAGAAATTACATATCTGCTCTACTTATCTATCTATTTATAATTTGCTTATTTACTTTTACACTGCCTCATTTTCAGCAGGCAAATCGGCATGCATGTTGTCATTTTGATAGGGAATTAGTATTTAAATGTGGAGACCGAAACATAGTGCCAACCAGATATGGACCAGTAGCTGTGTAATCACTCATCTCAGCAAGGAAAATTGCAAGAACTTCTGCTACCAATGCTCTGGTGCAACAGCTATAGGCCTGTAAGCTATATCAAACACAAGACTTACTCCATCAGTTACAAAACACAGTGTGTTCATTTGCCTTGAAATATAAACAAAATGCATAGGAGGAAGGAGCCAGTTTGCAACGACTTCTTTTAAATTCCTTCCCCAACAATCCCACACAATGTACAACAATTGGCATTGTAGCGGTTTAATCTTGTCTGTTCTCAAACCACAATAAATATCTTGGTCATGACCTTAATGAAGTACATAGTTCTGATTTTGATCTTATATTAACTTTTTACAAGTCAGGAGTTCCTCTTGATTTAAGCTAGTATGTAGAGAGATCAGAGTCAGACATATATCTAGAAATCTGCTATGGATCTCTGGGCATATTTCAGTACTTCACAAAGATGCACAGGTTGTCTTTTGGTTTTGGTTTTGAATTTTTGTTGTTGTTTTTTCTTCTGGCAACCATTGTGGTCTCCTTCATAAAAGGTTGTGAGAGGACATAGATTCAGACATGCTGGAATGTAGTCTAATCTCCTCATTTTGATCTTTAGAAAATTAAGATGTCTTTATTTACTTTTCTTTTTTATACACATTGTCTTTCAAAATATAAATACTTTAAAAGAAGGAGAGAGAGGTTGGAAATAGACACACACACAAAAAAAAGAAGACATTGTTTTAATTGTCTAACCAGCTCAACCTTTGGGAGAACAACCCTAACCTTTGGACAGATGCCAACAACTGCCATTTAGGTATTTACATCTGTTTATCCTCTCAGTCAAATGTCTTTTGTCTTAGGTTTGACATGGGATTACAAATGTTCTGACCCCTACAAGCAGTTCTCAAACATTGTATAAAAGACTCCTTTTCCCTTTTTCTAAAAGGATGAACACATACTTTTATCCTGCCTTATTCCTCCTTACCAGTTATATGCTTCTGAGGCAGTTGTTGACAAGACCTGCATAATTCAGTTTATGTGTGTGACTAGAATTTCTCAAAGGCTCTGCTGGACTTTGCAGCCAGCCTGTTAATTGTCTACAACTCCATCCCAAGTTTTCAAGATATGCCTTTACTTGGCTAGTACTGCCACATGTGGCATACAGAAGTTATGTCTCTTTCAGAATTTGGTTGAAGATAGTTGTAAGACCTAGAATTCTATCCAGAGTGGAGGGAAAAATCCATTTAAGTACAGTTGCATGTGCTTCCTTCTTTAAAAAAAAAAAAGAAATTATCTCTGTTCACTGTGCATTGTTTCTCTTGTCCACATGTAATAAAACAGACAGCAAAGGCAGTAAAAAATAATTATCGGAAACGGGAAACTTTGCAATCCCTCTCTTCCCTGGCATCTAACATGGATTTTTCTCAATAGGTACAGCACCTTGCCACTAAAAAAAGCCATCGTTTAAGTACGTAAATAATCATAGCTCTATTGTGGTTTTAAAGAGCTCTGTGAATATCGTGTTTCAGCAATCACTGAATGTTTTCTTCAGTTTGGTATGAAACAAAGCAATAAAGTTATCTCTCAGCTTTATAGAACCCAAACTATTTGATGGTGTCTCTCTAAGATCAAATGGAAATTAAAGTCTGCGGAGGAAGTTCAAATGAACCTTCCAGCTAGAGCTAAAACATAAAAAGCTTCAAGTTAATTGATAAACTCCAGGCAGAGAAAGAAGCCTCTAGGCTTGGCTTGGCTGTTCTCTCAATCTACAGCAGTCTCAAATACCACCAGGCTTTAATCATGCCTGCAGCTGGAAGCAGAACCAGGAGGTCTCCCTGAGATCTGCACCTTTCCTGCCTGATAAACAGGAGATTTGGTAAGGTTTTTGGTGCTACTCTACATGGCCAGTAAGCCTCACATTTCTGCCTAGAGACAAAGAAATAAGTTTCTGTCATTGGCAAGACCGATGACCTTTTACCAAAGTTTGTCAAAGTTTTCACAAAAACAAGAAGCCACCATTTCGCACATCATGAAGAATCATCCCCAGAACAATGCCAATCACAGGAATTTATTCTTGGAGAAGGATTATCCAGGGGATACTGGAGGATATGATCAACAATTCAATAAACCTTCTTTCTCAGAGAACAGAAGCTGAGTAAGAAGAATTCATAGCATGAACCTTAGCTGGTAGGCTTTGCTTTTTTTTCCTATTCAAATGCTGAAAATGTCGGTTTACTGTAAAGTTAATTCTGATATTTTTTATTTTCTCCTATGTACAATATTTGAATTTCCCATTAAATTGAAGATGCCAGCAGCAAGTATTGGCTGGCAATTTATGGCAAAAGCCCATAAATTTGGTGTTACAGTGGAAACATTGTTTCTGAGAACAAAGTCTTTGGATATTTTTCTGTGTCTGAAACAATGCTGATATAAAGAACATTAATGTAACCTATATAGGTAATGTCACTGACACCCTTAGAGAAAGTAAAAGGGGAGGTTTGCAGGGTGTTCACCCTAAATGACCCAGTGCCCTAGAAGGCCTTTGTGCTCCAAAATAATTTGGAATTTTTATTTTCCTGTTTGAGAGTCATTCTCCTCACCAGGCCATTATGAAAAACTAGAGCTCTCAGAAGTCTTGAGCAATGTGCTGCAGCTTTGCTTGTTTCTTCATTTGAAGTTGCTGCCAGGAAAGGCAAGCTAGTTGAAATGTGGAGTTACTTCTGTCATTTAATAATTAGCAAGCACTCAGAATATATATTATTCATTTTTTGAAACATAAATAATTAAGATGTAATAATGATGCTTTTATAAATAATATTTCATTCTCTGTGAATACACTCCAGGATTTCCTTACATCCTAAACCTACACCTTGCTCCCAGCTAGAAAATGCCTTTTCTGGAGCATTCAATGAAAGCAAATGGGATAAAGGGATTTCAACTTCCTTCCCATTTAGATATCTGTGGGAACATCTTTAAGAGCTCTTTCCCCCCCATACCTAGAAAATTAGTCCTTTTTAAGCAGCCAGACTGTTAGGCATTCATATTATGCAATCCAAATGAGTTGCAACCAGAATACATCTGAAAGTGTTTTCTTTGGGTTTTTTTTACATATAAAAGCATTTAATCATCTAACACCTACAATTTTGGGAGCCCAAAGTTTACAAGGTAAGGAAATGGGTGAGTAGTAAAAGTGACTGGTTTATATTTCAGTTAAACAGTTTTTAGCAAATTTGGCTTATTGAGAAGTAAATATTGTAGAAAGATACAGCCAGGCAGAATTCCAGAAAAACATGTTCTCTTATTTTACAATCAAAGAACCAAGTCCTGCAGACACTAACTGCATGCTCAGCATGCATCAACCTCCTCTCCCTTGCACCCATGTAGGGCCACAGATCCTTAAACCACGGTGCCTTTCTTACTGCAGCTGTAGCATAAGTGTACTGTGCTTCAGAGCTCTATAGCAAAGCTACAGTATAAATGAAATAATCCCAGCTACTTTAACAAACTTATTCCTGATTTATACTAGTTAAAATATAAGGAAATCAGGACTAGTTACTTTCTGTGAGCATTTGTGGTTTTAAATGCTTTGGAATTTATTATTCTCTTTTCTGATAGTATAAAGCTGACTTAAAGCCAATGCAAATGTAATTTACATTAAGCAACTTTCCTCTGTCAGTCTTCTGTAAATGTATATTAGCATAGATGGGAAGCACAAAAAATGCAAGTGCAAGCTTTACCATACTATGCCAGGAGTCAATAGTAGAATTTTGTTAAGTTCTCTCATTCCAATATTAAAACAACTTTTAAATACCTAAAATGAAACAAGTTAAAGCTGTGGGTAGAATAGAGACTTGCCCACTTACTAAAGTGCCTGCAACTCTCAAAGAAGTGCTGAAGACCAACATCAGGAATCCATAAAAATTCCACATGAAAAATGGAACTTGACAGAACTTGCATGCAGGGGACACTACTACATGTCTCTTTCTGTGAGGTACAAAGGGGACAAGAAAGTTGATAAGTACAGGTGAAACCAAGAGCATTAAGGTTAGCAAGAATCAAAAGCAATGGATTGGATTATCATGACTCTCAACCACAATAATGCTTTGCAGAAAACAACAGAAGGAGACAGTGGAAAAGTTTGCCAATAACCTGGCACAGTAACTGAATGATGGCTGCAGTCTTGGTGCAGCTCTGTCTAGCCCAACCAAATGGTTTCCTTCACTGATGCCAGCTACATTATCAGGTATATCAGTAACCATATCAGTTGTAACATGTACAGAATTGCTGAGATCAACAGAAACCCAGCACTTGGAAAGAGTTAAAACACATGATTAGACATAGGGCCAAAATCAAAGGGCCTTCACCCATCCTACGGGTGGTGCTATCTCAAAGTATAATCACACCCTGGGGTGGCATAAGGCTATTTATCAACTAACTTGCCTATATTTGAGATGGGCAAGACAGAGACTTTTGTTTAGCATGCATTTAAATGCTGCCAAGCAAGAATTGCAGCTGTGACAACCATCCTGTGAAGCTCTCAATTGTGAAGGAAAATAAAAAAGAAAAGAATGAATCAATGAATAAAAGGTGTGTGAAAACATGGACACACAAGGACATAAAAACCCTCTCTCATAAAGTACATGACACCGAGGGAAGATAGGAATAGAAGACAGCAAGAATATCAAGTGCTATATGAGTTGGTGACCTAAAACTTTTATCCACTTGTTTACATGTGTGGTATTTCCATGGCAGAAGTCTAAAGACCATCTAAATTAATTAGTCTGCTAGCCAATGATATGGAAAAGTACCACCCACAACCAGAGTACCAGAAAAGAACACAGTTTCTTATCTTTTTATTTTGATCTGATCTGTAATGACTAAAGGTAAAGGAAACTGTAAGAATCCCCATGCATTTACATGCTACACACAGATGTGGCTCTTTGTACTAATATATTCACTGTACAGTCAGGTCCAACACGGACCTCTCAGAACATTCCTATTAAGGATGGCTATTGAGAAATGGCTATCAAGATCCCAAACCTTTCAAAGACCCCTTCAGAATTTTGCTTGGAAAATAGAGTAAGTAGAATGGGTAAGGTTGAAAAATTAAGGTATCTAAACAGCATTAGTGAAAACCAGCATTTCTCTTTGTTGTGCTTCATCAAAAAAAAAAAAAAAGAGAAGGAAAAGGTAAGCAATCCAAAGCTCCTTTCTTTGAACTAGAGGTAATATGCATAGAGGAAAAAAAGGACTTGAATTTTCACAGTGAATTGGCATATTGTGCAATTTAATGCCAGAATAGGTCAGTAAGTCAAATACCATAACTGGATTTTTTTTTAAAGAGCTGTATATTTCATGACAACTAGCAACTTTTGGAGCTATCTGAACTAAGATAATGAGGATAATCAAATCTCATGCTTCATTCTACAAAATGATTACCTATAGGAGTTGAGCAAAGATTTTTCCCCCAAATGCTAAGTGCATTGTTGGTAGGTTGATTTATTTTCTTGCAAGGAGGAAGCTTTCCCTGTCCTCTGCTGCACTGGATAAGTTCTGTGCTGAGAAGAGGATACCAGCTTGCTTTGCCAGGTATGCCAAAAACTATTTAAAGATCTGTCTTGGAAGTGAAATTTACTGTATGTGAATTTAAGTTAATGCATTTTATCTCATGAATGGGGCAGCTGAAGAGAGCTTGCACGGTTGGTTACAAGTCAGCTGACAGGCACTAACTTGTTAAACTGCCGTAATGCAATTGTGTCCCACACTGTGCCCATATCCTGAGGAGGAGAGGGACAAATAGCTGAGCATGTTGAGATACCATGAGGTAAAGCCAATGTGGTTTTTTACCACAGCTTTTGGGATTTTTCACAGACTGCCTACATTGTGCAAGCAAGCGTGTTTGTCAGTACTTTTTAAAAGCAGGCTGCTGTGTAATTTTGGAGTCTTCCTGTTCTCCTCTACTTCTCTCTTCTTATAAGTGCACTCACACACATACACATTTTTCAGAGATAAACCCTAAATAGCCATATTTGTTTCTCAAGGCTGACTAATGTGGTGAATATTATTAAAACTCACATGGAAATTCTCCTTTGGGTGAATGATCTGAGAGTGTTGGAAATTCTTCACACACATGTCCACAACATCCACAGCTTCACAGACAGACACAGGTAGGCTGAAAGAGCAATCAGGATACCATCTGTGTTTGGCAGAAGATTTCTAACCACTTTGCTGCTCTCTCTCTCTCTTGTCTCTCTCAGTGTGAAGAGACAGAGGAACCCATGGAGATTCGGTGAGAATTTAAACAGAACATATTGAAGGCTGCACTGACAACTGTGGATACGAAGTAGATGAAAAATGAGTGCTGGAGCAGAAATGGTGCTATGGATTCAGAAGGGATCACTGAAGTGGCCAGCACAGGCACAGCTCTAAGGGCTCAACCTGCTTCTCCCTTGCTCCCCCATCCCCAGCTCTAGTTCTGCTTGCAAGGTTTTACTGTTCACAGCAGCTAGTTGCTGTTGATACCAATTTGAGCAACTCCCTAAAGTACATGACAAAACAAATCTCATGTACCTTCTTGAATGAAGAATGTTGAATTCCTCCACATTCTGAAAATGCACCCTTCTTTATGCACATTTACCTTTAAAATACTGCTAGCACAAACTAGATTATAAAGACAGTTGTTTTTCTTGATATCTGTCATGTTAGCATCATACATACATAATTTACACTTTTTTTATAGTTTTGCAGGATCTTCTGCATTTCTTTTGCATAATTAGAGTGTGGGCTATGCAGTTTGGAGCCTATGGGTCAGGTGAAGGCTTTGGTCTAGTGGGCACAAATCCACTGATGTCACTGAAATGATGGTCTCTATAACTGCAGACATGAATGTGATATTTTGCCTAGGAAGATATCTGCAGAGTTACAGGAAAGAGAAAAACAGTAAGAGGGAACATATTACCTTCTTTGTGGATGTCTAGAGACAAGCATGTCTGGCAGTCGTGGTTTTGAACTCAAAATAGATTTTCCTTGCACAGAAAAGGCAAAAGGAGGAAGAACATTCTTATATTCTAAATACTGAATTTCTCTTCCACAATTCTACCAGCATCAGAATATCACACCATAAACAAGTTAATATTACTGCATCAGTTAGAAAATGTATGCAACTGACTGTTCCATGTCATCTTTTAGGCCTCAAGAATACCAGAAAATTAAACAAAAGATCCTGGAACCCAAGTAAGTCATGGCACATCCATTCCTTCAGAGTCTATTGAGTATTTGGATTATATGGCTCAATTTGCAATTTTGATGGGAAATGCATCCAGCTGGTGTGACTATGATATCACTGTCACTCAGTAAAAGGAGCCAGAGAACAACAAGATCAAGTTAGACCTTGTTCTGCCTCCTCAGCAAAATTATCAAACAAATTCTGATAACGAAATTTTTAATGAGCAATGCTTTCTTATTTAGTTATTAAAAATATAGAAGAAGTTGAGATGGGCTCTTAAACAATGAGTAAATCTCACAAACTGGCAACAAAAAATTCACAAAATGTTCCTGGGATGTGGCCTCTACAGCCCAGAGTAATACTTTTCTTTCCAAATAATTACTTTAATCACCTGTAATATCATTACTCCTTACTACCCTTAAGGGAAGAGGAGAAGAGAGAAGACAGGAAAGAACAGTTTTATTTTCAAGATACCTTCCTGAGTTTTCAGAATTGATAATTTATGAAAGTATCAGTTTACTTACACTCCATAATTAACCCAAATATCTTAGCACTCAGGATACTGCTAAGTATTTTACAGAGATCCAAAGAGACACAACCCAAAGACAATCACTTCTGTGAAATGAAGCTCTTTAATTTAAAAATTACTGAAAGAAATAAGAACTTCCCAAAAACAATTTTGAGAATATTTTTTTTCTGTCTGAAATAAATTAAAACACCAGAGTCTGCATTTCTCAAACACATATTAAGATCAGAATTCCAATGATGTAACATCCATGAAGTAAAACAGGTTTTAAACATAATTCCATTTTTATTTTATTGTAAACAGATGAAGCATTGTTAAAGGATGCTACACTTATTTGAAAATCTGTCCAGACTGCTATCATCAGAAACTACAAAGACCTAAATACCTTTGTAAATCAGCTATTTATTTAAGGGTCTACATAGGAGTTGAAATTATTAAAACCATTTTGGTCATTTAGAAGATGCAAAGGCTGAAAATTTCACTGAGGTTTTACAAGAGACTCCCTATCAAAATTGTTTGAATTAATACCTTTGACTTTATTCAGTTTAGAAAGCCACTACAAATCCTCCAAGATGAATTAAACTACCACTGGAAATTTATGTTTATGCACAAGAAACTTCTTTTCCTTAGAATCCTCAGTAGTCCATAAACCAGCAAAAGCTTTTGGACTATGTATTGAATGATGTAGTTGACTTCCTAAGCGGAAGTTAGGAATAAATGACCTTTTCTTGGAGTAGGTGAAGATCATCTTTGAAATTCTGTAGAAAACAGCACTGCTCAACATTCACGGATAACATGGAGTAAATGCTGGGGTGATAAAATTTGATATATGTAGATAGATATAAAGGGAAGCATGCTGGGAAAACTTGCCTTACATTCACACCATTACTACTCAGTGGAGAACTAGATCTTTAAAATATTAAAGACACTTCCATGAAAACTATCAAGTCAGTAGTCATCACAAAAGTAAATGAAGTGTTCAGAATTCTTAAGAAAAGAGTGGAGAAGACAAAAGACAACCTCATCATACCACAGCAGAAATCTACAATTAGCCATTCAATGACTACAAGGGGTTCAGATCCCATCTAGTAAAAATTATAAGTTATAACAGGAAAAGATTTATGTCTGAAGGATCTTGGCATGGAATATTTTCTGTACAGGAATGACTGAGGTGATGAGGACCATTCTATGTGGTCTACAAAATCCCAAGTGTCCTGAGGAGCTTGGGTAAGGACCAGATACCTGTGTTTATCTTCAAGTACTAAGGATCTTTAAAGAAACCAGACTCTAAACATACAAAAAGAAGGGTTTATGCAGAAGATAACAGCCCAGCTGAGCTCCTTGCCAAAAGAAAAGGATAAGGAATATTCACATGGGTTCCAGAGGTGGAAGAGCTGTAGATTTCTAAACAAACAAAATCAGGCTCAGGAATTCCTATCAACAAAACATAAAAGGATGTTTGAGGAGAACGACAGGGGAAGATTGTATATCTTTTACCATGCCTTTTCCTGCTATGTCCTTGCACTTGCACTCAAAGATACCATTCGGGAAAAGACACTGTGTTGGATGAACCCCTAGACCAACCCAAAGTGGATGCTTTTTTAGATTCACTGAACTAAATGGGAGGAAATAGCAGGTACTATCAACATATTTCATCAATTTGCACCTATAAAACACTTCCTGGGACAAAGGATTTGATTGGTCTTTTGTTCTATGCAACAGAATGTACAAAAGAGTGTCGCAAAACTCCATTTGTTGAGAATATTGTGAATGACTTGTGTCAGATGCACAAAAGGCAAACCTTTTGATATCATGCTTTTGTTCAAGCAAAATTTATGTTAACAATAAAAAAATAGAAGAATAGAGAAAAGAATGAGAGGTGTTTATTGTTAATATAAAATGTGCTTTATTGATCTCCCATGGCTAGACATCATAGCAATGCCTTTCATCTCAGACTGTGATGGAAAGAGCTAATGTCTTACACAGAAGAACAATTAGTGAACGAACCATAAGGTGCTGTATTTAGCAATGTTTTTGTGCAAAGCTGGAACTTGGCACCTCATGGAGAAGGGAAGAATTTGTCTTTGTACTCATTGGGTGCATTAAAATCCATTGAAATTTGTATGTCACCAGTACAGTAGGCAATCAGATGGAACACAACAAAAATTTTCTAAATAATATATTTGTTCCTGAATAATTTTTCCAATTTATCCACTTTTCATGGATTTCAGAATAACTACAAAAGTTGAACAGCCATGGGTTTCATGTCATTCTTGTATTCATGCAATAGCAGCTGCATAATACTGCCTGGTGTTGCAACATGTAATTGAAATTAGTTCTTAGGAATACATTAATACAAGCCTTTGTTTAAGTTCATGGGCCAACTTCAACCCTGATGGAAGCCCAGTGAAGGCAGTGAATTTGAATTATGTCGACATCAGGTGTTGATTTGAAAATGTTGACAGGATAGCATTTCAGATATCAAAATGTCACAGAAGTTGGAGAAAGAGCTCTGGAAATGTCAAAAATTGAGAACTGCCAGTGTTCATTGGATTAGCAACATTTGCAAGCCCAAATCTAGCCAACAAGAGGTAATATGAGAGGAATCTGTGATTAGAAGAAATGTCCTGGCTTAGTCAGCTAAAATCCTGTGTGGCAAATGACAGAAGATTTTGTTCATGAACTCAAAAATGCTTTATGGGTCAGTGATTGAAAATAACTACAAAATTTATTTGATTTCATTCAGACTGTGGATTGAACAATTCCAAAGTGAATTAGGCTGGGGCAAAAATAACAGAGTAGGAAGTAAGTTTGAATAAGCTTCAATTTGAAAATATAATAAAATAGTTGTCTGAGCTAAGACACCTAACCAGAGTATGGGAATGTCTTTTGCCTATTCCCTTGCCATCTCACAAATATGAGGTTCCAGATTTACAAAGAAACTTGAAAAGTGTGAGGTTAGGATTTCACCTGGCTCTGATCTTGTTCAAGTTCTAAGCTGCTGGCACTACTCCCTTGCCCTCATCAACCTCCACTCATCTAGATTGCAGGAAAAGTTATATTACCATACTTGAACATGCTGGAATAGGAATGCTTATTTGAACATTTAATTTCCTTTGAAAAATTACAGTATAAAGTAAGAGAGTAATTATCCCAAAAAAAACCCACCAAATTCTAAATGTTACCGAAGTTGCATCTTCAAATACTCCATAATTTTCTCAATTATTTCATCTTAATGCATTTCATTATGCTGCTAAAATATGATGGACTTGATTTGAATTAATAGTAATATTCCAATGTTTCCTATCTCTGCATCCATTGCTGAAAATAGGAAACATTTTTAGTTTTGTGAAGTTGTGTTTTAGCAAGAGAAACAGTAAAATAATCATAAAATATATACATATATCTGTTTAAATTGCCTCAGTGAAAAAAATAAAATGGTGTGCAGGGAGTGAAGAATTAAAAAGCATGGTGGTTAACCCACACACCAAGAACATTCTGAGTGCTCTGGTTAATTAGAGAAAAGCCAATTGTTTAATGTTAAGGATGGCTCATTATTTAAGTATACCCAGAAAATGGTTAATTAGTTTACTCAACCAAGTGTACTTTTATTTTGTCTTACTCTTTTTGTTCTGAAAGATGTTAAATGCATTTTAGTTGATCCATGCAATTTTATTATTTTTTGTTACAAAGTATCAATGCAAATCAATGAATCATCTAGATACATTTGTCTCTTTGGAGTGAAAAATAAGCACAGGAAATAAAAGTAATTTAATTTAGCGTTAATAAACTGCAAACTGATGTTTACAATAAATCAGCCACTATTACCATGCTTAATAGTTGTGAATGAGACAAAGCAGATGTGGATACATCTCTCTTTTTCTTTTCCTTAGTCTTAGAGCAAATCTTTCCTACACCCTTCTAAATGAGTTTGTCAATTGTTCAAGTGGGTGTATAAAAGAACCATTTTATAAAATAAGAGCCAAATAAGAGACAAGGCCAAGAGTCTTTTAATTCCTCAGGTTTGTTTTCTTACTATAAAAAAATAATAAAAATAAAGAGATGGATGTTCAGTTTCCCTACAACATTCAAATAGATGCGACAGTCTATAAACAGAAGGAGAAGAAAAGAAGAAAAGGTCCTTACAGGTTAAGCATTTTCATTCAACTTCTCTTTTGTATATTACCCTTATGCAATATTCCAGTCCCCTGGAAAAGAACTGTAGCTGTAAAAACATTATTAATTTCATTTTACAAAGGTCTTTGTGTTCTTGATTTTCCACAGGCTTTATTAGTGGTTAAACATTGTGTTTCTGATAAGTTTTTCTAAACATAACCATAGAAGTTAATGTTCTGGACATATAGCAGATGCCATCTGCATTAGCCACTGTGTCTCTGCTTCTGAAATCAGTAATGAAAAATAGTGGAACCAACTGAGAAAGAAATTCTCTCCAAAAATCCTTCACTATCCCCACACTCAGAATATCCAGAACTCACCTTATGTTTCTACAAGATTGCTTCCTAAGTAGCTTCATCTCTGGAATTATACCCAGGATGAGTTACACTCTCAGCATATTTTTAGAAAGTTTATAAGAGCTAAGAAAGGCAGAGAGGAGGAGGAACACAGAGAAAAACCAAAAATATTTTATGCTTTTGCGAGTAATTAATTCCACAATATAAAAGTCTGAAAAGGAAATGGGCCTGGAGAGCAAATCTGCATGCTAATGCATGCCAATATTTAAAAACTACACAGCATTTTTTATCCAAGAATCTTAGCAAAAATGGGTATCACAGATACTGCATTTTGCTAAAGGTCACTCAGCAAGCTGAAACATGAGCAGAAGTGAGGTGTTCTGTCTCCTGTGTCTGTATCTACCCACCAAAAGACACCACAGCCCTGTTAAGACAAACTGCTATGAAGAGAGGCTTTTGTCTGATTAATCTTTTGTCCTGTCAGGTTCACAACACCCCTTGCAAAATTGTAGTTCAAGGTCTTCTGATGTTTACCTAACATATCAGCACTTATTTCTCTGAGGTTTTTATAACTCAGGCATGAAAAATTTGCTCCAGGGTGAAAGTTGGCATGAAAGTGTCTCCAGCCATGAGTACAGCTTTTTTTTTTTTCCTTCTTTTTTTTTAAACTAAATTTAGGGAAAGGGGGGAAAAAGGCTAAACTATTTCCAAGAGCTTGCAAAGCTGGAAGCACAAGATCATTTACTTGAACCAGTTTGCCCAGACCTCACTGTAATGAGAATCATACCATGCCTTAACTCAAAATGAACCCAAAGCATTGTTATTCACTCAGGCCTTTTTTCCAACAGAGTTCAGTGGGATTTGAAGGGGGTTTTGGATATTTTTAGTTTTTTTGAAGTAGTCCACTGTGGTAAAACACTAATAGCAGGAATGTTGTGAGGGCTTAAAGTCACTGGAATTTCCAGCTCATGATGATTTGGCTGAACTTCAGATAAGAGGACACCCACTTCACAACCCTCAAATTAACACTCAAGCTCACCTACAAGTTGTGAATCCTACCATAGCATTAGGGAGGGTACTAAAACTTGCCCCTGCTCCATATGTTTCCACAAGTGCTCCAAGCATCCTGCAGCATGCAAGGTATCCTTCATCTCAGCTATGGGCAACGTGCTTTGCCCAAGGCTGGAATGGAAACAAGTTTTACTCTGATTTAATTTTCTTGTGTTTCTTGGCTGGGCCACTGCCCAGTCTGCCTCAAATTCACCACTATCAGATGGTCTTTCTGTAGTCTATACCTGACCTTCTCCTGCAGACATGGTGTGAATGATAAAAGGCAGGCTTCAGAGGTTCCAGAGAGGAAAAGGGTCTTTCACAAAAGCTGCTAATAGCAAAAATGTCCTACATGCAGATGTATTAGATCACAGATTAAAGATACCCTATCTGATTACCCTACCCCACCACGTGAAGTGAAGTAGGCACTACCAGATAAAAAAACATGGCCCCTGTACAAAGAGATTAAAATCTGACCTAACTCACATGGATTGCTGGCAGCACATGACTATTTTTCAGTCCAGGTCTCAACTACACAAGCACAAAATGTACTCCCACACCTTCTTACACAAAAAAAAGGAGACTTTTCAGTGTAAAAAATATGTCTTTAAGTGTCCCATGGACTTTTAAAACTCAGGACTTCAGACTGGGGAATAAAAAAACAGGGAAGTCTGTTTTCAATAATAATTTTTGAAGAAATTTTAGGTAATGTAAGGGAATATGTATATTTAGATATTTGAAAAAAATGGTCTCTGTTTCCTAATTTTTAAACTGTTTGTTTACTTTTTTTTATGTTTTCCTGTCTGTTGTATTGATTTTGATTACCAAGGTATCAAAATCCTATGAAAGATTAAAAAAAAACCTCCTGGCCTGTCTAAAATGTGGTACAAGATTTTGCACCATTGAATAAGGGTGTTGTCAAAGTTAAAAGCTGTCTTTCCTCATAAAAATATCTTTCTGTCCTCAAAGAACTGTAGGGCAATAATCTCTCTTAATTTTAGTGTTCCTGAATAAGAGTCTAAAGATTTCCGATTCTTTTTCTTTAAGCTACCTTTTGAAAGATCTGGTGGTGACAGGCAACACCTAAGTGCCTACAGGGACAGCCAAATCTTCTACCTTTTATTTGCCTGAAGATTACTGCTTTTCCTCGTCTCATCTTTCTTCCTTCAAATGCCATAGGACTTATCCACCCGTACCTTGTCACAATGGCTTTCACAAATGCCTTCCAGGACTGGCTCTTGGCAAATTAAAGACTATTTACTTAATTCTGGAGGAGGTACAGAGACAAATTTTCAGGTAATTTGATATTTACAGGGCAGGAGCACCTTCCAGCGACAATTGTTTAAAATTGTACAGTTATATAGTGGTCTGAAAGGGGAGAAAAATAGTTGATTACAGACAAAACAGCAGTAACTTTATAACCAGTTTTAGAGTTAGAATGCAGTTTCCAGCTGTGAAAAGTTACCAGACAGGGAGAATATGAAGGCCTACAAAATGTGAATTTTGTAGAAAGATTGTAATCCTTTTCCAAAGTCATTAATCAGGGACAGATTAAGGACAGCCAATGGGTGTTTTGACACCAGCTTCAATGAAGTGAGAATTCACCAAGTCCCTACTTTTTCCAGCATTGGGATCCGTAGCTGTTTCTTCTTTTACAGATTTTGAAAACAAAGCTTTTTAATTTCTATATGTATAGTCTTCAACATTGAGAAGCAACAAGGAAAAAACCTTGGAGTTGCTGATAGCTTTGCAATGTAAGAGCTTACAGGCTTCTTTATATTTTTCCTGCCTAATAACTTTGGATTACTTCCTGTTTACTGTCAGTGCATCTAATGCATGTGTCAGCCTGGTGCAGCACTGACATGATATATGCATTAGACCACTCATTGATAGCAAAGACAAAGTTACTCAATTCTGACAGCACAAGAAAATTACCCACAAGCAGTAAAATATAGGGTTGCCATGTGACTGTGTTCTGCTTCAAAACCATGTATCACATGATGATAGCACGAGAATTAGGGGATTGTGAGAGCTGCTGGAACTGAAAAGTCAGTTATCTGGTCCGTTTGCTTGTATGTGTCATGCATTAATATGCACACCTGCTTTAATCACCCTTGTGTGCTGATGGGCTGCTGAGTTCTGCTTGGAGTTTTTGTGCATTGCTTCTCACCACAGTCAGCCCAATGGCTACACACTTCGTGCATTGCCTTGTTTCTCTTGCAGCCCCAATTCCCTCTGTTGGCAATGACTCTGCTGCTCCTACCCCCACACAAACCTTCTGGTCACACTGCCTGCCCTGCTCTAAATCTACCTGCCAGAGTAGGAGAGCTGAGGCACCCCAGGGGAAAAGGAAGGGGGCAATAGAAAGTTTACTGCCAATGGCAATAGTTTCATTTCCTCTTCAGAAAATGCAGACTTGCAATGAATTAAGACTGCAATACCTTAAAATCTTATTGATATTCTAATTACAAATCTGAGGCATCCAATTCACCGACTCAGGGAAAAGAAGGAAGAAGCAAATTATTATCTACAGATAAAACAATATGGTTAAGGTAGTTGCGATCATGTGTTTTGTTCCCTGAGAAAATTCTGGGGTTTTATTTTGTTAATGTGAGATACTGCAGGGTAAGTCATTGGTTAAAAGTCATATATGTGTATTTCTGCCTTTCCTGTGATTTGCATAAATGCCGACTGTGCTACCTGAAAGCGTTCCTGTTCTGATTTATGGGTGTGTTTGTATTGCTCATATCATAAATCTTCCTCTCGAGGACACTTCTGTTCTGGTATTTATTGACCAAAGACAATTTGCTTTAAGAACGTTTTGAGATCTTGCCAGATATGCACTAGGGGATATTTGAGAAAATATTCAGTACTCAAGTGAATGAATCTAGGCAAGCGTATGATCTCACTACCTAGACAAACATTTTGCCATAATATTTTAGTACCCTATTTTATTAAGAGAAACCTATGTTTCCATATGCATCTATTTACCATAGAGTCAATTCATTTAGGCCAAATCAAAATAAGTGCTAGAAGAAGATAATTTAGGCTAGCAGCCTCAGGCTGGTGATTATGGCTTAGTGAACAAATCTTTAGGGTCAGATCTTCTTTTACTGAATCTAGCTCAAGCTTGAGTACTGCCATGTATTGAAGCAAAATGCCCAAACATGTCTTCTGTTACCTGTTTCTAGGAATTTTACTTTGAGGAGAGAATTTTTTGTTACTAATTATTATTATCAATTCTGAAAATACATAGGAATCTTTGATTTAAATGAACACTTTGCACTACTGGAAGATGTACATCTTCACTGTAAGAGAGGTAGACACCAATATAAACAAGCTGTATGAAAAGTGGGAGAAATATGTTCATGAGAAACTGAGGCACAAGGAGATGAAGGAGTGTTTGTGCAAGGCAAAATCGTCTCTGCAGAATCTGGTGGCTTAATGGTACATTTTTTTGTGTTCATCCCATGACGTAGCCTTTGTATGATGTCCCCACCTGAAACTGCAGTGCTAAGAACACAGATTCACCCTCAAGGGCTTTACATGGCTTGATTTAGGACAAAGTCAACATTTCCCCTGGGATTAGGCACACTTCCTTTGAAGGGAAGAGGAAGAGAGCAGGGATTCCCCACATTGTTTTCTTTCTCTGACTGGCTATTCCTGTGCAAGACAGGGTCACAGCACCCACACTTCAGCTGGGGGATGCTGCCATCTTTGGAGGATCTCTGCATGCCTGCTGCTCCTGACTTGGAAGCTGTTGCGGGAGTCTTCAGTCCCTCCTTCCAAATCAGTTTCACTTTGCAAGAAACATCTAGAGATTCGTTCGGCCAAAGAGGGGAAGCAAGACTGAGCATGAATCTCTATCCTACAAGTCAGGGCACTCACCTGGAAGGAAGGATGCCTGGGCTCCAGTCTCTTGTTTCAATGTGTTTACATGATTTATATTAAACAGCCATTGGATAAGATACTTAAATAGTTATTAGGACAGGGATAGCAGCCTGGGTCTGCGCCCTTCCCTTCCAGGTGAGGGCCCCAAACCGCCAGAGTCATGCTCAGTCTTGCTATCTCCCTATCTCTTTCTAATGAATCTGCCATTATTTGATGCAAAGTGGAACAGTTTCCACAGCAAAGATTCAGAGAGCACCTCCCCCTTTCCCCTGTTTTTAGTGAGGAGGGATCAAAGGCTCTCAGGCGGAGCAGGAAACCCGGCTAAAACCCTGGTCACAAACTAACTATGGGTTCACTGTGGGACTGGTGGCACTGCTTGTGGCTGTGTGCACTCTGAGGTCACCTGGCAGACTGAGCCCCTAAGGGGACCACACACGAAATAGTACCTCATCTGCAGATCCCCAGGCAGACAGGCAGGAATTAGGTACTGAGCTACCTGGGACTAAGACACTTGGTAGCATGCCCAGACCTAGAGGCACTAGGGGATCTCCTCATCCCAACAAGAGAAACACTGGGGAGGTGGCAGGTGAGTGGGGCTGGAAAGGTGCTCTCACAAGACTTAAAATCTCCCTGTCCTCACCTGAATCTAGCCCTGGGTCACCTGCCAAAGACCACCCAGGGAAGCTGGGGAGGAGCGAGCCTGGAGCAGCCGTCTCCTGAGGCAGAGCCAGGCACCTCATTCTCTTATGAGCTCCTATGCAATTTCTCAAGGAAGAAAATAATCTGCAGCGAGGGTGGACGAGGCAGACTGTTCATCACCCAGAAAGATCACAGCTAACTGCCACTGCCATTTCCAGTGGATACATGTAATTAGCAACCATTCAGTAGGCAGTCCTAAATGAAAATCACAAACAGGGCTAGTGAGCTCCTGGTGGAAAGATTTAGTTATCTTTCCAAAGGAAAAAAATATGTCTGTGTGTAACCCTTTAACCCTTCTTCTCTTTCCTCCTCTTACTCTTGCACTGGATAATTATTTAATTTGTAGCTTAATTAGCTAATTATGCATGTGTTATGATGCTTTTAAGCAGAAAGTCAGTTTGTTTAGCTGTTGGTGGCATGTGGCTTTTGTTCAGCATCTGCGATGTCAGTTTATAACATAATCATCCTTACTTGCAGTGGTCTGAGGTGATGGAGTCTTTTCCCTATGGTAATATTTTAATTATCAGAGTAAAGTTTGAAAAAGGGCAGTGACTCACAGGGAGCTTCTTCATGTAGGTAGAGACTAAGTGATAAATTTGCAAAGGCCCTCAGCTGCCTATCTGTGAGGCAAAGTTGTGAGGTTCCCCTTTAGATGAAGATCCTTTGAGGCTTTACACAGGGTGTACTAAAAGCTACTAAGAAAAATTGACCAAATCCACCCAGGAGTTTCTTTCCTGGTTATCACTGTGTTTTCAGAAACATAAAGGGACATGAATTGGATCCCCATCCCATCAGCTCAACAGTAAAAGCATCTAGGTAGAACTGGTGCTTAGGAAGAAAATGCAAAGCAGGGTATATTGCAGAGAGCCAAGACAGGTTATCTTGCTACCTGCTACAGCTTCACACAACAGCATAAGTTCCAGCTGCCTGCACACAAGCAGTTCCCTGTACATGCAGGCCAAGTGTAAAAGGTCATTTCAAGAGTTAGCAGCTTTGTTTCTTATCAAATGCCCAGCCATGAAAGGAACTACAGCATGTATCAGTGGTTCACCCCCACAGCTGTCCAATTCTCTAGTTTGTCTGATTCAGAGATATCCAGCATGGTGCTCTGTGCCAGCTCCAAACTCTGACAAATGTCTTTTGTTTGCATTTGGTTGTCAGACATAATGTATGCAGCCACAACCTGCAGTAGCATTTATTCCTCCTTCTACTAGAAAGCTGAGTAAGGCTCTTAGGCTCATTTCCCCAGTGGTAAACCCTAGCTATTTCAGTTAGGAAACTGGTCTCCCTCAATTCCTTATCTAGTCAGCTGAGCTGCTCAAGAGGACTATTCAGAACATATGAATTAGTTTCTCCTGAGAATTACACTTTAAAGAGCCTGTCTCAAGCAGAAACAGTACAGCTAGTAGTTTACAGTACTCAGTGCTTGAAAACTCTTTCATATTCACAGATTAATACTCTACACATTAATATAGGTTCATATATTAGCAAATAAACTTTCCTCTGAATCTATTAATTTGTCCATCAAAAACTGTGCCTGCTACCTGATGATTGCAGAAAGAAAAAGGTATAGCCTTGAGTAAATCCCCGAGAAACCATAACATGTACAACAGTTCCTACATCAGCTTTGAGACTGAAATGTTGCTCTATGTTTTTAAACTCACTGACAGTTTTATGATTTAAAGGCATTTTTTTCTGTCGCTTTCCCACCCTCCCATTCACGTATTCTTCATGGTGGTTCCTGTGCAACAACACTCAGTAATAACTCCTTTCCCTAAGGGATCAAGGAAGGAAATTCAACAAGTCACTGCCTCTCCCCTTTCTTACCTTTTTTTTTCCTTTTTTTTTTTTGTTTGGTTTTATTTTATTTGGTTTGGATGGTCTCTGAAATGGGCTGGAATGCAAATGGAAGATATTTGGCAGGTTGACATTTGTCTGCAAAGCTAGGCACCAAGCCAGAAGCATGGAGCAAGCTGGAGTGGGTTTACATAAAGTGGGAGCAACAGTGCCAGAGCACACCAATACATTTTCCGCTGAGACTCATAGGCAGCCCACTCAATACTTCATTAAGGGTGAAATCCAGCACTATTTGAAGAGCCATAGGAAAGAGCCTGTGCACCAATTAAGTTCTTGAGGCCTCTGCACTGGTCTGAATTCGACCCAAAAGAAGAATTCTTCACTGAGGAAAAGATGTTATTACCCAAATTACAGTCTGCTCTTGTGAGGAAGAGAGACTGTGTTGGCATATGGTTGGAAGCAGCACAACCCTTCCATACAACCCTTCATAGATGATTCCTTGCAGAATATTCAATGCAAACAGACTTTTGTCCATCCATGAATAAATCTTACAAGGTGGCAAGCAAAAAAGCAGGATATTTCCAGGAAGAACCCTAGAATCAGATCTTTCTTTATATGGGAATACAGGAGTCACTTCTACACTTGCAGGGATGTTGCAGAGCACCCAGGGCTGGCTGTGGTGAGGTGGCTCAGAGCAACATCCCATGGTCTGTTTTACAAACCCAGGTATTAGTTCTTCTGAATCTCTTTCTGCATGAATACAGGATCAACGCAAGGGTGGCAGGCACAAAACAGCATTCACCATAGATAAGAAGTGCCTGCTATCATTTTTGCAAAAGAAGAAGTTTGTCTAAATTATTCTTTTATTTATATCTATAAGACAGGTAAGCATGTAGTGGCTCTCTGCTGCAGTAGGAAGCTAGTCTCAGATTGAGGATATCTTTCTATTAACAAGGTCAACACCATTATTTCGTATGGGTTGCATGAACACTCATTTGTTTGCATGCAGTGCAAGGAACACTGAATATTTTAATTTCTAAACAATGGGGTGGCACAATGTCAAAGAGACACAGAGGGACAGGGGGAGCATGGGGAATTCTTGTAAAAGCCCCAGAGCCTTTTCACAGCAAACCAGTGATAATGCTAGCTAATGGTTTCTGTAATATGAACCAGGATAAGGTCAGTTTAAGACTAATTTTTAGCTTCTGTCAGAGGGCATCTGCTCCATAAATAAATCTCTTTCCATAGTGCATTAGACTGAAATGTACGGTTGAATACTGAATGGTAGAAATATGTTTTTTTAATTAAAAACCTCTTCACACTTACATAGATATACCAAAGAAGCTGAGTACAGGGATGGGGACTTACCAAACAATTTGTGAGTTCAACCCATGAATTGAATACTAGCCCCTTGATGCATGTGCTTAACTCCCATTAGTGCCACTGGGAGCAACACGACTGCACCACTGGAGAGAATTGACACCACAGTCTTTAGGCAAATGCAAATGCTTTCCATTGAAATTAAGGTGCTTTTAAGAATGTGGGGTTAAGAAAAATACAGTCTGCACAATGAAAGTGAATCAAATGTTTACATTATATAATTGCTTTTGCTGGCTTTGACAAGGAAAATTAGCTCTGTAAAGTGCCAGTTCTAAAATGCATACTTGAATATACTTGATGAGCATAAGATCCCTGCACACCTAGGGCTAGATTGATAAAAAAAATCATATATGCAATTGAGCTCAATTTTTTTTCTTCCTCCTTCAGGAACCTGTGAGTTGAGGTGGTAATTCCATAATTTGCAAAAGTTTCAAATGAAAGAAAATATGCTCTAGCACGTGGGCATGGTGCAAGAGGTGCATTAGAGAAGGCAATAGAAATGGTCTTGTTCCAGGCCAGCATTGAGTAGCCCTCAGTCAAGACTTTGGATTTCAGGGTCAGAAAGGACTATTGTGATCATCTGAGATACATTAAAGAACAGAGGTCTTTCTCAAAGTAAATACTAAAAAAAAAAACAAAAACAAAACAAAAACTTTCTTGGATGGAGAACTCACTACAGCACACAATTACTATCCTTTTCAAAACAGCAAATAACTATTCCCTCAAGATGTGTACCATTGAAAAGGAATATGCTTGGGTTTAAGCATCATATTTTATTATAACCTGTTCTGCATAACTTAAGAACTCTCAGCACAAGAACCGAATGGGGCTTTTTTCATGATTGTCAAGACGAGAGCAGAGGGAGAGAGAGGACATTCCTTTGAAAGGTGGGACAGCCACGTTACATCCCAATTTTGCCTAAACTGGAGTCAAGGGATTTGAGCTCCATTGCCATCACAAGACACTGGATCCACTGGGGACTGGAGTAGCATCCAGCCTGCTACCCACTGCAATTGTGTCAACTGATAAAGCATTCCCTGGAACAGGCTTGAAGCTTTTCTACATGGATGGTCAGGGAGGTTGCACAAAAATCCTGGGTAATGGCAGAATTGCACTTTCCATCAGCAAGTAAAGCTGAGGAGGTGGCGTCATGAGCTCTTCAATAGCTTCAGTACCAAGGTTATGTTTTGCAGTTATGCAGTGGCTTGTTTCTAGGTCTGCCTACAAATACTGGCAAAAAATGGTGCAAATTGAAAACAATGAGTGGGAGAAGTGTATGTACATCCTACTGTATTTTCTTCACAGGTTTTATCTGTGCCTATTTCCTCTGTGATGTTTTGTGAAAGCTTTCTCCAAGGTGACACAACCTGAATATTATTTGTAGTTTTATTGGTAATGTATTGCCTGAGAAAGTAACAAAATGGGGACAAAAATTATAATGAAATCTAACAGGTCCCAAAACATCAAGAAACTGTATAATTGTTTTAAATCAGAATGCAAGCTGGGACAGAGATTTTTCAAATTTGGGTGGATAATAGAGAAAAACACTGATTTGTGCCAGCTGTGGAAATGAATTGCCCTCAGTGGGATCACAAAAATACGTGTAGAGAGCCACAATCCATGGACGGCTTATTTAAGCAGATGGCTTCATTTTGGGGGTGTACTGTTTGCCTAGCACATTATAACTCTAGCAAAAGAGATTTGTATCACTTTTCTTATTGAGTTATGACCTGTATTTTCAAATGTGGGTGCTTACAGTTAGCAGTTAAATAAGTGCCCTGATTTCCAAAGCCATAGAAGAGGCATAAGGATGCCTCTTTTTTTCTTTTTTAGTTTGTTTGGGTTTTTTGTTTATTTGCATTTTTTGTTTTGAATGCTTAAGATGCCACTCAGTCCTGTAGAGATTAATTCATCATAAGGGGTCTTGAACATCACTTTCTTGGCCAAAACAATCACTGGAGTTTCATGTTTAGAGATATTATTAGAAGCAGAGGAATGGGATAAATTCACCACACAACATTTAGGTTCATTTGGCAGCAATGATCTAATAAGCAGGTAGGAAAAGGATTGTCTCTATGTTCCCAAGTACCTTTGCAGAGTCTACACTATTTTATCTCCATCTTAATTGCCTCCTAACTTTATTATATGTACAAAGCTTATGGTCATAGAATATAGAACAATACCCTGAGAATTAGAATCTCTCAAAATTAGATCCACTTTGACCAGTAAATTGGACCAGATGATCTCTAGACATCCCTTCCAACCAACATTATTCTGTGATTCAAGTTAAACCTTATGCAGTGTGATTATGAAGATGACTTGGGGGAAGTCAGAAATGTTGGCTGAATGATGGCAGGTCCTGAGCTACCAAGAAACTTAGAAAATCCCAAAGAGGCTTTTAATTTTGTAAAGTTAAGAGAAGCAACAAAAAGGACACAAAATCTCACCAGATAATTATTTTAAAAAAAAAGTCAAAACATTCATAGATGGTGGTGGATAGGAAGAGAAGTCTAGAATAGCCTTCCAAGTCAGTGCAGGCACAGCAAAACTCCTGTCAAAAGAGGCACAGTAAATTGATCAGGGTGAGGTGGGTTGACCTTGGCTGGAATCCAGGTTCACAACAAACTGCTCTATTACTTCCCCTTCTCATCTGGAAAAGGAACAGAAACTATTATGGGAAAAACTTGTAAATTGAGCAGTTTAGTAAAGTAAAAGGCAATGGTTGTACTTCCACAAAGAAATAACCAAAGATTTTATTCTCTACTTCCCATCAGCAAGTGATGTCCGGCCACTTCCCAGGCAGCAGGGCTGAGGCACTAATATTTAGATTTCCCACTCCCAGTTTACTGGCAGAGGTGGGGGCTGAAATGTTGGAAACACAGCATTGATGCTGCTGGAGCACTCCTTGGCAGTAGCCAAAACACTCATGTTGATCACTTCTCTAGCTACGAATGCAAATCACAGCACTTGAAGGCTGCTATGGGGAAAAATAATTGTATCTCAGCCAGACCCAATGCACCGGGCAAAACACACTAAAGCACAATGAGATGAACTTCACAGGTGTTATTGGTATCAAAGCCCTTAGGGTAAAACCTCACTACTGAGATGATTACCCTGGTCAGAAATCAAATTTAAAAAAAACCCTGAAAAAAAGAAAAGCAGTAAGAAGTAAGTAGCTTTCCATGGAAGTTCAGGAAAGTAAAGTGTGCTTCTCCTCAGAAGTCTTCAGTGCTATTTGGGCTGAGAAACACCAGTTCTGAAACACAAACCTCCCTGTAGGAGCAACAAAGCTGCTGAGTTCTTCTGGATGAAGATCATTGCAATGTGAGCCTGGTGATCAGAGGGGCTCTCCCTTCTCTTATCCAGAAGGGATGTGGCATTCAGATTATAAAAAAGATACAGAGTCAGAATCAAAGCAGGAACCTGGGAAGAGATATTTGCAATGTGTTCATTGCTCCATATGCTCCCATGAATTCCAAATTCCCTGCCACATATTTTACACCACTTAATGTGACATCTTTCATTAATGGAAGGCCAAGTCTCATTCATTTTGCTCATGTGACTTAGCAGGAACTGTTCTATTTATTGATGCATGAAAAGTTTGGCCTCATAAATTACCAGAGAAGAAATCAACAGGTTTGCATTTGGCTTTCTGCAGCCTGCTCTAGGATTACTCCAGCTTGAGAACTGAGAGTCACTAGTCACAAGGAAGGTGACTTTCACAGTCACATTCCTTCAGAAAGAAAAAATAAAATGTTTTCCTTTGAAAAAAAACCCTAAACACATGAATCCATGATGAGTGCTAGAATTTCTACAGATTTCTGTTAAGTATTTTACCATTTATGATCATGAGCTATGTTATACTCTGTAGGTATGGCATGCATTTTATCTCTTTTTTATAGTTTTATTCCATGAAACACCAATATGGTAGTGGTGAAGGTTTCTTCAGAGAATCGTATGACCATTAAAACATTACAGATCAAGTTTATGCTGTTGAAAGATATGAACTCAACCTTACATTAACCTAGAGCTTTTACCAATTCCTAGAAGCCATGGCAGGAATTAGACAGATGTAACCTGACTCCTCTTTACTTAGATTTCCATGGAAACCACTTTTCATTACTAGACCAGGTCCCAGAATCACTTCTTTTCCAAAGATACCAAGGTCAAATCACAATAAATGTTTAATCATCAGTAATTATTTTTTTAAAATAAAAAACACGATACTCCTTCTAGTTAAAAAAGTAACAGAGTGAGATGTTGACTAATATGCATTTATGACCATTTATTATTTCCAGATCTAATAAAATAATGATAATTTTGTTAAGCAATATTAAGTACAATCACTGATCCAATCCATCTTGAGACAGCAGACATCACAATTATTTCTATATCTAGGTATATTATTTGAAATTTAAACTCAAAAGAATTGGCAATATTAAGCATGCATAATCAAGGTTTAAATGTAACAGGTATAAGTGTTGGAAGCATATTTTTCTTCTCCCAGCACTTCTGTAATATTCTTAAATAAATCTTTTCTAGGTATAGCTGTTTGGTGGCATAATGCTGATGAATAAAGTTCTGGACACATTTGATTTACAGTCACATTTTTGCTATCTCTCTTTAAAAAAAATACTAGTACAATAAAGATTTTTTTTTTGTCCTGGTTCAAAAACTGCTGAGATTTGCCTTCAAAAAGAAGTAACTCAGTAACAAATCTAAATATGCTTGGTCTGTTCTTTTCTGAAGAATCACTCAGAAGTTCAATTAAACATACTGCAATCAAAGAGAGATGTCAACTCTCTTCAAGGACTTGAAGTGAGGAATTTTGTTTGCATGTTTTTCTTCTTACTAAGATTGTAGCTTTCAGAGGCATCTGATTTAAAATGAGAGTTTTTGTTTGCCAAATTAAAAAAAAAAATTACATCAGGGAAGGATTCTCAGTGGATGTAAATTAACAAAGTTGATTTAAAGTTGACAGAGGAATATTCATTTATATAAACTGCCATTCTGACACAAGCTGTATATATTTTAACTGAGAAACATTGACAATTTTACAAATTATTCCATTTTATATCTTATGTTTTTCATGATTAACAGAGTTGTCTCATATAATAGAGGCTGCTGTTTTTCTTGTTGAAGAATGTATTGGTTAAAAACATCACAAAGAAAAAACAATATCTTGATATAAAGGAGTTCACTTTATTTTCTTAATGGCTATTACAGAATCCAGCACCAATAAGGAATTTTGAAACTCCACTGTCCAAATAATATTATTATGCAAAGGTGGGAAATGAACATCAAGTTACTCAAAATCAACACTGTCCAGGCAGAAACTTGCATCTGAAAAAATAAATTACTTGTAAAACTAAATGTCTATGTGAAATATTAAAGTTTAAAACCATTCGGTATTACCCATTTTAAATACAGTCACCCAACTTATGCTGCTTCTTCTCCAAGCATATCTGAAAGTGAGCAGGCACACTGCATCAATCAAAAGAAAACTGCAGTGAGAAAAATAATCCCTCATCAAAGCAAAATACATAAATAAAGCCAGTGTTACATAAAATATCAGCAGTACTGAAAAGTATTTAAATGAGTGTTTAAAAACTTAGGGGTGTTTTTCTTTTCCTCCTTCTGCCTCTCCCCATTCCCTCTCCAGCCTGGGCTTGTTTTATTTGGTGCTTAAAGAGCCTGGTATATTAGGCAAATATTTATGAACTTGACCTTAACCAAAATCCTGTTCACAGCTGCACCTGAGAGTTACTCCATCCTTGGATTGGAGCAACTCTTGGGGATCAGCAAATTGTTTGCACAGCCACGGACGGGGAATTAAAAATCTTGTTGAATCAGGATTAGCAGTCTGCATGAGGAGGAGGAGGAGGAGAGCTCATTTCCATAAGCTCTTCATCTCCCAGGCTGCTTCTCAACTCTCTGTGGCCTGCAGACATGTGTGACCCAAAAATGGGGGAAAAAAAAAAGTGTATGATTGAGAGAGAAAAAATGAAAATAAAGAAAGAAGGGGCTTTTTCAATGACAACAACTTTGCTTTTTTCTGCTAGGCAGGGTCTGAGCCACCTTCCTGCCTTTTCAAATAGACTCAAATGACCTCCCACAACTGGAAGCACGTAAGTGTCAAGACAGATCCCGACAGTACAGCTGAACCTTTGTTCCTGCCCCAAGCAGTGTTGCCAAGCAGGTTAAACTTTGTGGGGCCCTGGTTTTTTCTCTGTTCTGATTAATGGTAGAAAAGCTGTGTCTGCTGTGTGAAGTCCCACATCTCACATCTGTGCCACCTACCTACCTAAACCTCCCAAGGCCTGGGCAAGAGCACGTTCTCTGATCAATAGAGGCCCTTAGCTGCTTGCTATTTGCATGGGCATCAACAGCATTTAAATCCAAACCAAAATACAACACTCTGGCATGTATGGGTGTCTTTCATGCAAGATGAATGGATAAAGCTGGCTGAAGTTAACAAACTATTCAATGACTTAGAGTTGCCCTAAATTTGTAGAGAGCTAGCAGTGTAATCATGGGAACTTTATTTCCTCATTAAGAACAGGAGCACGAGGTCTCTAACTCAGTAAAGTAAAATACACATGCCCACAACTGTCAGGAGATGTTTTCACTAAAAGCTGAGGCTGGGATGGCTATAGGGTCTCTGTCACCTACTCAAATTTCTTCATGACCACTGCCACTACTTCCTCTCCTGACTATAACCAGGATGGTTGAAGTTTATTTTGAAACAAATCAAACCACAGGCAGATGAAAAATGTACATATTTGAAATGTATATATTTGAATTATATTGAATATGAAAAAAAAGAAGTACAATGTAACAAAGATAGGCTTTGCAAAATCCAACTCAAAATGATTGTGGATATGTGTGTAAAGCCAGACAAAAGCAAATCATGTTTTTCACACCTAGATTTTTCTTGTGCTTATACTTGCTATCCCAGAAGAGCCAACTGAACAACTCCTTCAGCATAAATTGGAAGCTATATACCTAAATCTCTGCTATGCTCTGTGGACCAGATCACGTCCTTCTCTGTGACAGCTCAACCATTGATGGATCTTCTAACAATTGCAATTGTAGAATCAAAAGTGGAAATCAATTTCTGAAGAGCTCAAAAGAAACAAATCGCATATGTCCCAGCTATGTGGTCACTCCAATCAACCATCCTTTTATAAGCTGCATTAGGAACCTTACCTAGAGTTTGAACAGCTTAGGTTTATGGACTTTGTCAGTCTCATTTTTATTCACTAGACTAGCTTGAAATTTTTGAATGAAAAATGTGTGCAAACTTGGCCCATTTTTAAAACTTGATTTTTTAATACTGCTAAAGCCCATTAATGTAGTTATGATTTGACAGAAAACTTTTCTGTTCTTTTTCTTTCCTAATTGAAAGTGTTTCTTTCCTCTTTCCTGCCTCATAGAAGCTGCTTTTTCATGTCCCTAAAGTGCTTATTTGAAGTGATCTTTTCCATCACACTTCCCCTTCTGCTGCCAACACTTACACATTTGAAGTCCATCTTGGTTATGACTCTATATCATTTTAAGTACTTCTGCAATCTTCTTGCTCCTAGACTGCTCTGAAGGCTGAAAAGACCCTTAAAATCACTGAGGCAATCCTCATCACCTTTTAAATTGCACCTGCATGTCCAGGCTGTCACACAGGTCACAAAAGCTGTGTTACACTTACCTAGGATACTCCTCCATTTGCTATCCCAGATCTGATGGCTTTTTCTGGTTGGAGACATTGAGAGCTCAGTCATCAGGCCTTTGTCCATAGGAGAGTGCCAACATGAAGACTCATCCCAGACATCTCCACCCAGGATGCTGCTGCCAGTCTTCCCACACCACATATTGCCATCCTGCCTCTCCCTTCAACTGTTGCAGCACCTACTAAACCCAAATCTAATGAGGAATCTTTAAGATTGGTATCTGTCATTTCTTCAGTAGGAAATTCTTAGTTTTAGTTCTCCTTTACAGTGTTCTGACCTTTTTGCATGTATCACTATATTCTTTCATTTGGTATAAAGTCGCTGAATTATAGGAAAGATTGTTATAACTCCTCCTTTTTTTGTACTTTCCTTCACATCCCAAATCTCTGATTTCCTTCTGAAATCTCACCTCCTCAAACCTACTAACCAACAACAGGCAACAATCCCCAACACCACCTCCACCATAGCACCCCTTCAGTCTGACCTTCTCAGCAAGAAGTGGAAATTGCCTCTCCCCCATCACTCATTGCAGAGAAACCTCAGTTTCAAGCTTTGGTTCGCCTGGTGCTGCTCAGGGAATATCCATAGAGGTAGATCACACCTTCTCCTTCCTATATTGCTGCTGTTCCTCCACACAGCAGAGTGGCTGAGACTCAGTGTCTGTCAGTGAGTGCACTGAACCCTAACAGCTGATGAACCCAAAAGTTTTTCATGCAGTCCAGATTGTTTTCTCGGTGGTAGCGCCAAGGTGACAGGGACGTTGCTCACAGTCATACCAGAAATAGATAAATTGATACATGCTGCAGAGTGGGCTACAGGTCTTCAGTATGTTTTTGCAAATTTTTTTTTGCTTTTGTTGTCTTTAGGACTGGTGCAGTGGCACATTACATTAGTGCAAACTGGTGCTGATGCTCAGAGGCTGTGCCCACTCTGTCAGTATTCAAAATATTACTGCAATCTGCAAGTAAGCAATAAGATATGACAAGGAGTGTGATACTGTAACATAACAATATACCTCGAGGGACACCTGTGAGGGAGGAGGTGAAACTGAGTGTATTCAAATGCCCAAGGTGTGATTTTTATCTCAAACCATAATGTAATAAGATGTGATAATAAAAAGGCATAGAGCTGAAGCAAACCATGTCTTTTTTAGAATGTCAACCTGCTTATGTGGTATGCTGTAAAAATTCTTGTGTGATTTCCTGCCTTCTAAATGGAATGCTTAAAGAATTATCTGAGATAATTTACATTAGTGTGCTTCTTTCTAAAAAATCCATTAGCCATGGTATGACTAGATTCCTTATGTGGATTCTGCTTCAAGAATCCCTTATGCATCCAATATTGTTTTGCCAATGCATAAAAAACACCAACATGGGAGAAATTGGCTCAATCCTTTGTTTCATTTTAAATATAAGGGATTTAGAAGCACCAGAAGAAAAATGCAGTTCTCTACTTTCGTAACAAGTCCACTCCTTTCTTGATGATATTTTGCAAGTGTGTCACTAAGGCAGGTAATACACATGCCTCAAATCCTCCCATGTGATAAAAAATTTAAATTTGCTTAAGCAAAACTAAAACACAGCGGCTTACAAACTCCCTGGGGATAATTTCAAGGGAAACCATGCTCCATAAATTAAAGTTTTTGTGCACCTACAACACAAATCTGGGGTTCCTAGTTGACAGAAAGTTGATTATGAGTCAGCAGTGCCCAGGCAGCCAGCAGACCCAAATGTGTCCTGGGTACATCAGGTCCAGCATCAACAGCAGGGCCAGAGAGGAGATTTTCCTGCTCTGTTCTGCACTGGGGCAGCCTCACCTCGAATGCTGGGGGCAGTTTTGGGTACCACAATATAAGAAAGATAAAATGATATTAGAGTGTGTTCACATCCTCTGGGATTCAGTGAAATCATAGGTATAAAATAATTTTCAAACAAGGCATGATGGAAAGATGCTGTCAGAAGACTTGAAAGGTGGAAAGCTCATAGTGACCTGGCCAAGTAACCTCAATTCTCAGTGACTTGAGTCTCAAAACAGACATCATGTTCAGGTAACTGGTCATACATAGTCAGGTAACTAAGGATGGAATACCTTGAACAGCAGATGATACCTTCTGCTATCAGAGCTCTTCTATCAAATCTCAGAATTGTTTATTTTCAAATTTTAATTTAAGAGTTCTCCATATAATCCAGTGTTATTTTAGAAAAAAAATTGTATTATTCAACTGAATGGACATCATCACAAATGTCTATTTAACCAATACAGCAAGCTAAGTCTTTACCCTCTCCAAATTATGCCATTGATTGTATTTCATGAAAATAGAAGAAAACTTTCATGCAAATGCAGTCCAGTCGTCAGTAAGAGATTTAATCTAATTGTTGTGTAGACAATAACTATTGCAGGTCTTATTATGATTATATGCAGTACTTATTGAAGCATTGAGATTAAACATCTCAGCTCCAGAAATATCCTGCATCTGTTACTAGCCATGCCTAAAACCAGTTTTTAAGCGTATTTGCCCATGAATATTTCCCCTGAACAGTTAAGTCCTGTTGACTTCAGTGGTAGGACTCCCAGGCACAAAGCTTGAGATAGAGTCTTGGTTTGGAGCTGCTGTTATTTCTGCTTGCCAGTATTTAATGATGCTAGTCTGTTTGAGATCAGTGTGAGAGGCTCTCTGTACTTATTTGTGCCGCCCCCCAAATGTTCACATGCATTGCTCTCCTTGCTTTCCAGCCCAGCTAAGTCTCTAAGCATTTGTACAAAGCAAACACTTATTCCTGCATTGTCTTCCCTTTACAGGGGATCTGCTACCACAAGTTCAGCTGAGCAGGCATATGTTCTCCTCAGATAGGAGAACCATTTGGGAAAAAGCAGCCAGTTTGTGCCTTAGAGCATGGTAACATTACTTCAAGTCAGAAGCAAAGTTGTGTTTCCTATAGACTGTACTACAGCAGATGTCAAAAGGAGAAATAATACAAAGGTTTGGGCTATTTTTCTCCATTAAATAATGTAATTTCCACAGTACCAACCCCAGTGCTATGCCTGATTTCAAATTGAGATAATTGCATTTTACTAACCTGAATTTCTGTTCTGGAGCTCAGTTGGGTAGACTAACTTTTTTTTCTGTCAGAATTCAAATGTTTTTTAGGGATACAATCTGCTTTTAAGAAATTTTTGTTCTGCTCTCCAGAGATTCATAGTAATTCAGATACTAAAATGGTTAATATTAGAACACTACATATAAATAAATAAAGGAATTTCAGGAGTGGTTGAAGTGATTCCTATACACATGCACACACATGACCCTTCAAGATGAAATGCAGTATATGAGACACTACGCTGTAAGACACTGAGATGTTATTATGCTTTGTATGGAGGATGCTATATAAAATATTAATGTCTTTCATTAAAATTACTCTTAATGTCAATATGTAGTGTGACTGTGCCATGATTTCTTATGTTAGTAGGTGCTTTACTAGAAGTTATAACTTTACACTATTCAACCACAATAGTCTCTGTACTAAATGTATTGCCTCTGTTATCAACTTACTTATGCCCCATGAAAAACCATTGCTATGGTGATGAGAATTTTATGGCACAGAATTTGCCTAATTATAAAACTGTTCCCTAACAGAAACACTAACGTTATCTTCAACAGAAAAATCCATTTTCAAAATTAAAATCTATGCAAATAATTGATCCATAACTCTCATCACAGTACTTTTATTGATAATTATTTCTGTGTATTAAAAATGTTCACAGCAAATGTAAAAGTTATTGCAATGAGTGTTTAAGAGACCTTATTTCTACAACTCTAAGGCAATGTGTACCTCTTTTATTTGCTGATGGACTGTATGCTGTTAAAGTGAAAAAAGTTACAATAGAAATAAAATCACTCTGATTGTCTATGAAGCATAATCTCATGCAAAAGAAAAATGCAAGATCTGGGTTCATTAAGCATTTATTTGTAAATAGCATCATCCCTTGAAAAATGACACATTTAGTTCTCTGACTTTATTACCAGTTCCATGAGGCTCAATGTTTTTCTTCAAATTATTGTGATTATTATACTCAGTCTGAGAATTTGACACCTGCTGTTTCAAAACTTGATCACAAATGTTTCAGAATATACATCAGATAGTACATATGAGAGACAAAAGACTCAGACTACAATAGTGTAGGAAGATTTTAAAAAAATAGCAAAGCCAAAATTGTTCTTCCCCGTAAATAAAATCAGTCAAAACAGTTATCTAGAATATGAAGAGAACATGTTAGGTGCATTTAAATTAGTAAAATGAAATTTATAATGGAATAGTAAAAAGAAGAAAAAAGATTCTACTAGCAGAGGATATAATTTCAGTTGAATCCCGTAACAAACTGTCTGTAGGAAAACAATACTAACAGGGATACAACTGAGAGTAGGATGGAGAAGCACACAAGACCAGAAATGCTTGAATTAAGAAGAATGGAACATCGTTAGATAATAATGGGTAAGAACAATGTGTGTAATATTGTACTTTACTTTTCATTCATTATTTAAATGGTAAAAAGACAGGGCACCTAATACAGTTTAATATCTACTGTGTTCCAGTGAACATAATAGTGATGTTTAATCTGAAAGTCTATTTTTTTTATTCCTTTTCCTCTTAGTTTATTCTTCTTTTTCTTGTATTTATAAGTGGCTGGCTTAATAATTGTACTGTTAACTTTGCACAGTATTTCTGAGATGCTTGCTTATAATAGAAGCTTCAATACATAAATCAAAATAACGGAGAGCATTGTATTGATGATTATTCAAATAACATCATCCATTAACAGCCTGTGCATCCTGTAGCTTAAGCAGTGTTTCAATTTGATAAAGCAATTAGATGTGATCTTAACTTTGAGCATGCACCGAAGTCTGTCTGCAATCACATAAATATTTAGGCATACACTTCAACTGGAATGAAGTGCATATGTAGGGTTAAACAGATGCTTTGCTGAGGCACAGATTCTAAAACTGTGAGCCTGATCCTTGATCTATTGAAGGCTTTCAACTCTGCTGGATGTTAGCTCTTTTATTATGTGTAAAGCTGTCCAGGGAGGATGAGATACTGACCCTAAAATGAATAACAGTACATTCAGCCAATGTTTTTGCTCATGTCTGCTTTGAATAGAGATGGAATAAAATTAATGTCCGAAATCTGCCTTATTTGAGAAAAGAAGTAAAAAAGGTCAAAACTGGGGGGCCTGCACTTGGATATAATACCAGTTTCTGTCTTTTATCTAAAGGTTATTGATGTCAGATACAGGTAAGAGCTGATTCTAAAGTGCTTTGGTTTTTATTTACTTAGGGTATTTTGCAATGCATTGTATTTCTGCAGCACAAAGACTGGTGTTTGCATAATTTCTTTGGGAAAACAAAAATAGAAAGGAACTCCTGTGTAATCAGGTCCAGTTTATGGCTAATGGAGGCAACTAGGTCATATAGTTCTGATAATAAATTTATCAAGCTCTTTGTTTAAACCCATTAGATTTTTTTACCCTTCATTGCTCCTATCTGAAAATTGTTCCAGAACTTCGGTCCTCTGTTAGTTATAAATCTTCTCTTTCTGTCCTAGATGTGTTTACAACCAATTTATACCCATTTGATCTTATGCCAACATTGTCTTGGATTTTAACCCCTCTTCAGTTGAAGAAACAACAAAATTTTAAAGGAGAAAAAGGAATTACATTGTTGAAATTCTGTAACACTAACAGTGTTAAAATATAGAAAATAGAAAATACTCTCACATTCTGATTTTGGAGTACTTTTACTCACTTTCAGAAGTAACCATCGAAATCTAAAAATAACAGAGTTTTCTATTTCTCTTGAAAAACACATAAGTGTGGACATAAACATGTAAGTGTAGACACTCCTAAATAATAAACAAGCATACATCTATCCTGATAATTAATCATTCCTAAATAAAGCAGTAGCTGTGTTATCTTCTTTCTAGCCCTACTTAGCAGTTATTTTGAAAGGACACTGGTCAAACCACTGGTCTCTGGGGACAGCCTTTGTTTCTCACAGACAGAAGACTCAGGAAACTAGCTTCCAAAATATTCAAGGTTTCTGGATTGTACCAGTTTAAGGCTATTTGCACAAAAGCCATTGTTCTGAGGGCAAACACTGGGTTTTTTCCTATCATTGAAACAGGAATTTTCATGTAACAGAGGTTTCACAACAAAAATTGGGAACTGAATTTTTTTCCAGGGGTTTTGGGGTTCTTTCTTGTTTTAAGAAAAGTTACACTACTTCTCCTGCTTGGGTTAGGCACTTTATTATCCATTGGTCCTATTCCCAGATTGTGGAATTCTTCTGTCATTTATAGCCTTGGCAGAGTACTCACAGAATATAGGTACAGCCCCGGGTAGAAGAGGAAATATTTTCAAACAGGCTTCTGCTTCTTCTTTTCAAAGAGACTGAACAGGCTACTTGCAGGTGATCATCTGTCTTTTGATTACAGAAATAAACATATAAATATACATATATTATACATATATATAATATAAATACACTTACAGATATAGATAATTTTCAATACACTATGAATGTAGCAAAATCAGATTTTTTTTTAAGACAGCGAACACACATAATGAATTTTAGAGTTATTCAAAGCAATAGTATCGTAAATATTTCTTCTAATTGCAAATCCCATTTATAGGTTTTGATTTCAAATACAAAAAACTTGTAGAAAAATGAAGACTTGAAAACAGAAATAAATATAACGCCTTGAAAATTGTGAATATCGAAGGCAGAAAATTATTTTATATTTTAAGATCTGCACTTCACTAGTCTTTTTCCAAAATAAATAAAGTCAAGGAAAAAAATAACACCACATTGCAGCTTAAAATATTCACTAAGAACAGCTTTCTTGGACCACCAATACCATTGTTTCCTGAAAGTGAAGATTTTGTGTTGGAAATACTTGTATCCAGCTTTGTTGAAGACTATAGGAACATATAAATTTTATAAATGTTGAAAGGCCCTGATAGGACACTGTCAATATTCAAGGATATCTTCAAGATAAATATGCTTGCCACACTGAATTCTTCCCTTTCTTTTCAGGCTGGTAATAAATCTTGTAAAGTAAGTTCTACTTTCAAAGCATAGGAAAGGGTTTAAAAATATCCCATAAATAAGAAGAATTAAAAATGCTAGTGCCCAATCGTATTGATTTCACTTACAGTTGAGGGCACTCAGCACCTTGCAGGAGGCTCTTGCAGCATCAGATGATCAGGCCCTTATGCAGAAGGAAATCTTTCATTGATTGCTCTTAACTATAAATGGTGTCATTTCAGAAGAAGCAGCACAGAATGTCAAATGTGTGACACATTTTTAGGCCCTCTCTTGCAAACATTCAAGCACAGGGGAGCATGTACACAGGTGAGACAACTTGATGGGGTCAGCCAGGCACAGGGAGGCAGGAGCCAGTCTCCCTTGGCTAGCCTAGGCAGAACCTTGCAGCCAACAGATGGATTTTCTCCACTCCCTCATTTCCCTCTATGAGCCTCCTTGAAGGCACGTGACCTGTGTGCAGAAATTTACTCCCTTACAAGTGCTCTCAGAAATGTTTCCTCTCCCTCCCTTTCTAAGTCACTTCATGCACTTTATTTCCTTTTAGTGAACTTTCCAATACGCCCAGCACCTGTCCCTTTAATATAGCACACAGGGTTCTTTCCCTCCATACTGTACATTATCCTCATTAACACATATCAGTCAAAAGCACTGTTAATTAAACTGGCAAGATGATTACACACGCCTCCATGTGCCCCCTCAGAGCATCCGCTTGCCAAGATTTTTTCCTCCCTCATCTAAAGTGGGTGGAGAAAGCCCTGAGTAAACCAGAATTTAATATTTAGAAAAAAAGATGCCAGTGCATTGTTTTCTTGGAGCAAAATGGCTTACACATTATCACCACTGTCCCAAATAAATAAATGCAACACTGACACCAGTCTGTAAAACTAACACATGCATATTTGATCTGTACAGGCACTGCATATTATGATGTTTCCTTTCAAAGCTCATCTCCAGATAGAAGACTCAATACATTGGCATTAAAGTCTGGACTAATGAGGATATCATAAAGAGTTGATTAAAGCTGGACAAACCCAATAGGTTAAGGGGATTGGGATGTTTAACTTTCTTTTTCCCTTTTTTTTTTTTTTTTGTCTTTGTAAAAATCTGAATTGTTTCCTAGGTTTTCTATTCACTTCCACTTGTATGTGACATTTTCACAAGGAAATTCATTGGCTTCCAGCAAGTATTTCCACAGCATTTCAAAAGTTATAACCATTTTTGCCACATTGCCACAAAACTCTTTACAGAGTTTGCAATTCTGTAATGTGCTTTGGATCAGGCTCTCTTCAAGAATACTATGGAATGACAGGGCTGGAGGGTACAGTAGTGGAGTATAAATAAAGGCAGGCAGTGGTGATCCCTGAAGCAAAGATAATGTACTTTTCTAGTACACATACACAGGCTTGATAGCTGCAACATAAGCCATCCAAACATCTCCCTAGCAGAATGCTCTTCTAAGAAGCTGTAAGAAAATACTGTCTTGCAAGGAAGGAGATGAATTTGCAGAAATCCATCATTGAGACTAAAGAAATGTTTGCTCCATAGCAGAACATGAGCACCTAAGCTCCTGAGAAGTATGGACTGGTATTCAGCTGACTGCTAATACCTTATTCTCTAGTACAAGAGATGTCTTTGAATTCTGAAAAGAAAAATATAGTGTAGATCAACAGCACTTTAGCAACTGGGTTTTTTTTTCGTCCTGTACCAGAAGAGGTCAAGATTTGGAAAATTATTGTGAACTGGTGAAAAATTAGGGGAAAGAGAAGCATAAATGAGAAAAAATGGGATTTGCTCAAATTATTTTTAAATGTTTTGTTCAAAACTGTCTTTTGGAAGCTGAAAGGTGGTTTCATATGCAAATAAACACTGACAGCTGGAAAGAGGAAAAAAAAATTCTTTTTAAAAAAGAAATTCACAAAGGCTTCCATGTTCAACAAATATTTCCTAGTTTGACTATTCCACAATTCCCGATAGAAAAATTTGTAAAAAATCTTGACCTCTTGTATGGGATTTTGACACATGATTTAACAATATTAAACCTATCTTAACAGAAAGGAAAAGAGACACTCCTTATAAAGCTGTCAGGCTGACCATATACAGGTCAGTAAGAATTCTCTTATTTTCTTTGAACTTCAGCCACATTTAGCTAAAGAGAACAAGACTCTCCTTGTGCAATATAAAGCAATTTTCCCATCAAAAGTCCTGCATATACAATTCAGAGGGGTAACATCTTACTTATTGTTTCAAAGGGTAGCATAAATATCTCTGTATCATGATAGAAGATCAGCAACATTTAATAAACAATTATCAATTTTAAATAGGAAATGTTTATTAAAATTAACTTTATTATATCATGTGTTATTAAAATTTAATTATTAATTTCTTTTTCTTTTAAAAGTGAATTCTGATCACTTAATTTTGAAAATTTTTTGCTACCTATGTTCCTAGCTGGAATTCAGCTAAATTTCAGTAATCCAGTTTAGAGAAGAGAGGAGCACTAGGTGCCCACAAAAACATACATGCACACTCATACACGGGTATTGAAAGGTCTCATCATACACAAAGAAGATAATCAAAAACCTCTGACCCAGACAGATTATAGCTTTGCTCCAGGACAAAATTTACAGCTTGTTTTTTCTGCTGCTTTAAATTGAGATGCCTGGCTCTGTTGTACTGGGCACACCTTCTCAAAGTGACCTTGGTTATTTTTGGAGTGGAGGCAGAGTTTGCCAACCATCCCTTCCAGTACTGTCCTTGAAGTCCCAGTCTTGACATTTGCAGCCTATTTGCAAGCAGCAGACATGCACTGCAAGCACTGCTGGACCCAGTCCCACCCCCTTTGAAGTCAACAGGATTCAGACATTGGGTTCAGTAGGCACCTATGATGGAAGCTAGCCTGATATTGCAGTTTAGTTAGTGCTGTCACTTGTTACAGAAGCTGGGCTAAAATTTACCACCTGAGCTTCCCTCTTCTGTACGATCCGTCCACATCAGTTCTAAAATACTGAGTGCTACATTTATTACTCAATGGAGCATTTTGGATCTCTGAAATTGGCAGGGAAGTGCATAGATGTCACTACCTTCAGTTTTTATTACTTACTAGCAATGATGAAGATAACATTTTCCTTGGTAATTAGGGAAAGCAATGTGCTAAAAATGTAAAGGCCTGTTTTTATGAAGAATCTTTGTGCTATCTGGCTTGTACATAAGGGACCAACTGCGGCCCTCTATGACAAGTAAAAAAGCTCATCTCACCAAGGACAGCTTAGGTAAATACTGATAGAAGTCACCCAGCAGATAAAAGAAGAGTAGAGAGGAGCTAATTTCTTCATCATAAATCCTCCTTAGGCTTAATGTGTGTGTTGTGCAACAACCACCAGCACAAGAAGGAGGTGACAGGACTCACACCATTGAGAAACCCAAACTCATGCAAACAGGTGTAGCCCCATTATTCACTCTTATACCCCACACACCAAATGTCCTTACAATGATTTTCTGACTCATGCCAAAGAAACCCCTCAGATGATCACTGGTAGGTAAAGGTTATGTTAGAGCAGTCAGTGGTCTGGATTCTTGTCAATAAACCACTGCTTCAGGACACAGAGCCTGAGTAGGAAAAAACAAGCTAAAGGCCATAGTGATAGTCCACAGGAAGTAATGGAAGTAACAGATCTAATATAAACATGGATCCCACTGGAAGTCGTTTATAGTTCCCTAAAGTATGCTGCAAGAGATATAAGTCTTAGCCTGAGCAATTACCCTTCCCTCAAAATCTACTATAAATATGTTTACATGATGACAAAAGCCTCTTAGTATTTCTGAATTACAGCTGGGGAAAAAATGGGAACGGAAAATATGATAATCCAACCAAACAGGAATATTCCAATGACTTCCAAGGAAAGCACATTGAAAAGTAGTTTTGGAAACATGACAGAGTGATAGGAAGGGACTTCAGGCATATAGGCCATATCTACCATCTGTTAGATTTTCCAGTTTTACAGGGCTTGAAAAAGGCACTCGCCCACTTGCAGTAATGAGTGAGAAACAGTCTCTGAGGAGAACAGGCAGCATCGGGGTGAACTTCACAAGACTGTGTCTGCTTCCTTGAAATGCTCAGAGGCTACTGCTAAAGAAACAGATCAAGTCTGGGTTGGTGGAAGAGACTTCCCACCACTCTAAGCATGAATATCATGTTACTAGTAGAAAATGACTGTGCAAATTAGCCAACAGATGGAATTCAAGAATACTCTTTATTCTTTTTTTCTGAAACATCCAGTCCCAGGAGATGTTAAAAACAGGACACTAGGACTGCTGGGTCACCGATCTGATTTATTGTGGCAGTCACCTTACTTCAAATGATTTGAAGACATATTAATATACACTCACTGCAACAACTATGTTCAGGCTCTGATTGAGCCAGCAGCAACCAATTTTTTTCTAGAAACCTTGGGAAGTTGGATTCCTTTCGTTTCTTTCATTTTTAAGCACGTGACAAAGTCCTGCAATGTTGGTCACGCACCCTAGGCCATAATTTAGTGACAAAATCATATCACTCAAAGACAGAAAAATATATCCATCACTTGCCTCTTCAGCTATTTTTTACTCAGACACTGGTTGAAGAGTGGCAGACTTGGAACTGTGTGATACCTTCCTTATAATAATAGTATAGACAGGGATGGAGAAAAGCCAAAAGGTTTCTCGTGGAACTGGAAACCTGCAATACAGAGTACTAATTTTCTTTGAACTTTCCATTAAGGATCAGTTGACGGTCAGTTGGCTGAATTTAAACTATGTGAGCTGTACACTTCAAGTATTTATGATCTTTTCAGCCACAGCCAGGCGCATGGTTTGAACAGTGAATGTAACTAACCATTGGAAACTGGGAGATGGAGCAGATTTTCCATCACATGAACTTCTTCCATCAGTGTAGTCAGTGTTTTCCCTGCCTCCTACTCAGTCAAAAAATAAGGGTTTGATGCAGAATAATCCTTCCAGTGAAATTCTCTGGCTTATGTAAGCCCTTTAAGGTTATTCTTGTCTTGCAACCCATGCTGTGTCTTGAACACTGAACTGTTTGTTAGAGGGTAGACTGAGTTTGACCATTCTGTATATGTAGAGGTGCTCACATCTTTATGCCCTGTCTTCTGGAAAATTATTTGCTAGAAAGTATTAGAATTGAAAAGGATACTCAGCCACTCTAGAAGGAATAAAAGAAAATAAAATTGTGAGAAATTCACCAAAAAAAGTCTACTTTTATAAAGCACTCCAAATTTTCATAAATCAGAGATTCAGAACAGCATCTGAGTCTTGACCTTGGTGAGATTTGAACTTGTCACCACTGTTGTTTCTTCCAGTGTATATCCTTCCTATTGAAGAGACATGGAAAATTATTCAAAACCACCAGGTGGTCTCACAGTCAGAAAAATTACCAATTTCTCTCAGTCTTCAAGTGTTTTATTCCCTGTTCTCCTGACTGTCTTTACTGTTCTTAAAAGTAACTGGCATATGATGTCATAATTCTGAATTAATTTCTATGTCCTCTGCAACTTAATTGGCTGAACCACTTTTGGTACATTGGTTGGGTGGAGTCCCTCCTTACTGAACCTGCCAGCTCTCAATCTTATGCAATTATCTGTTATGAATATACAGGCACCTACAGACATAGATATTTTTTTTCCCCCATTGTATGCACACAGCCATTTTTACTGTAGAGTGACTAATATCTCTAGATCATTTAAATATTTTTCAGTCAGTATATTCATAACTATAACTAAATTTGTGCATTAAATTACATTGGGTTGTTCCAGAAAGCAGCCTAGCAGTTTTCATGACAGACAGAAATAAAAGGCAATGAAATTATGCTGATTTTTAAACATAATTTTCCAGTAGTTTAAGAAGAATAAGTTTTTCATTTAAAAAAGCCAGCAGGATCAGCAGGCAACTAAGTTCTGTTTTAGTTGAAAATCAGTGGGAGGGAATATAAAGCCATATTTTTTTTCCTAAACGGAACTGGAGCAGCAGCAAAGCTAACAAGTTGTAATCAGCCAAGATTTTTTTTAAACATTTTGCAAAAAAGGTACTTTTTAAAAATCCATAGTGCCCTGGTGCAATATAACAAAACATATTTGCTTCAAGTATTTATTCTTGCAGTAGAAAGCACAAGAAAGAAACAGGGAGGATAGGAGAGGGGATTGTAATATCCAAGTATAATTGGGGTTATTCATCTATATTTACAAAACCCTCAATAACCATCTATCTTATGCTGCATCCCTCCCAAAATATAAATAATGAAGAAGCTTCCCTCTGATGATAGGTGAATACTCACCAGCCTAATGTCAAGAAAACAAACAAAAGATCCTTCCAGCTCTCAGCTCAGCCTTTCTCAGTAGAGTGGAAATAGTGAAGTGGGTTTTTCAGCTTGGTGCAAAGGTTAAAAAATCAGATCAATGGTAAACCAACTGGAAGAGAGTTCTGGAGAAATCATTACTAAAGATTGTCCTGCTAACCTCCCTTTCCACAAATGTCTCCATTGACTTTACTGGGCTTTGGAGCACACCCAGAGTGATTTCTTGCCCACTGCTCTGTCAGCTGAAGAGAGAAAATCTCTCAAACAGGCAAATCCTAGGCCACTAGGGCTCTAGGGACTAATGCCAATAATGGGCACCAGCCAGAAATTTGCTGCCTGCCAGGACACTTCCACTGAAAAGATATGTTTAAGCAGATACCAAAATCCTGCACTGAACTTTTGCTACCGTTTCCAAATGGTCTCTAAGGCTATATAACTTTCTCTTTTACAGGAATTAAGAGTTACAGTGGCTGGTACAAGCATCAGAAACTAAAAGGAAGGTTGGCTCAGAGTAAAGGCTCAGGCATTGCTGTTTGTTAGGCTGTGCTGCCTTATTAAAGAACAACACTCAGATGGAAAGGTGAATAACCCTGTGATGACACAAATTAAAACATCTTCTTGAAATATTTCTTACCTCTACCTATCATAAATATTTTAAAAGATATATATATATATATATATATGAGAATTACATATAATCACAAAACAAATAACAAATGGTGAGATATTTCTCTAAATATACATCAGACTGCAACAAATTATAGGCTGAAAACACGTGCTGTGAGCTCTAGAAAGAGGCAGAGAAATAAAAGTGAGACTTATTTGATAGTTTAGGAGTAAAATTAAAAGGCTACAAATCTTGAATATTTTCAGGATGTTACAGGGTCATGAAGAGGTGTTTGAGGTTCTTGAAGAATTCCTTGAAATCTTCTTCATGTGGATTTTACTACATACTGCTTAGAGTACTCTCCATGATACAAAAGATGGAAGATTCCTGAAAGGTGCTTAATTATATGCAGCAGTGTTTCACCCATGGTACCAATGCAGTAAATGGTTGACACATCACCCTTCATTCCACCATCTGCACCATCGTGCCTTCACTGGACATGTTCTGATCCAGACCAAAATTTTACCATCTCTGACAACTTTTTATTGAAAAACTGGTCCATTTTTTTGTGAAAACAGCACATGACAAAGTTATGAATATCTCCAACTAGGATTAAGTATTGCTGATCAAGTCCATTTTAAACTTAAATTGGTGTCAAATAATGTGACTATTTTTCCCAAATTTTCTCTAGCAGAAAATTACTTGACTTTCTGGAGCACCACTGATAAATTTTAGAATATAATTTCTTTCAAAAGAAAGGCAAGATTATCAAAGATTTCTATTGTTATGTTATAGTCACAAAGAGGTCAAGAAAGACAGATGACCTGCAGATTTGATATTTGACTGCAGCTGTTCTATAGTCTGGGGAATAATTGGCATGTAAAAGAGCATTAAACTATGGGCACTCTGATTCCCTCACCCTGACAATAACTTTTCACATCATTATGGTGGAAGAATGACCTGCATAACTGACCAAACCAAGCCTCAGGTCACTTCAACAATTAAAAAGATAGGTAAGATCAATAACAGCAAACAGTAGCACTTTACAGCACAATGACTGGTTACATGTAGTATAACTGGCAGTAACAACTTCATATTTATTAGGGCTGGGTGAAATTAGAAAGAGGAAGAGAAAAAACAGTGAAGTGCTATTGTACACATTTGTTTTCTGGCCATCAATATTTAGCTTGTTCTGGAATTTCAGTGACTCATTGATTGAATGTGGAGATGTGTAATCAGCACACAGTTTTTATTTAAGCATTGATTCTTCAGTCAAAAGCCCCATAGCAACTCTCCTTGAGAATTTCTGACTTGTCAAGGCCCAGCAGTACAACCAATATAGGATGTGCTTTGTTCTACACAGGTGTAGATGATCAAGCAGACTTCAGGCAAAATGGGGTTCAGTACTCTGGTTTTGTTTGTTTGTTTGTTTGTTTGTTTGTTGATGGGGGGGGAATAAAATATTTAAAGCAAATTTTTTTTTTCAGACTAATAAAACTCTGTCCCTTTACTTGTTGTGAACAATCTTCTCTCCTCCAGAAGTATCATGAAGTAACAAGATCATTGGCTCAGTATTATAGAGATACAAGACTTGACAAAAATCAACTGATTCTTCATGATTATCCTAAAATGCAGACAGCTAATAGAATGGAGGAAATCTCTCATCTCATACTTGGGCTTAAAAATAAATCCAGATTTAAAATCTCTCATTGAATATTTTTTAATCTTAAAATTAGGTTTCTTAAAAATAAAACCCAGAAGGGCTATTTTGACAATATTTAGAATGTACATGCATTAAAAAAGCAAATGCTAATTTTACATACCCATAGTCAGCTCTCCCAGGCTTACATCCACTGGCTATGTGTATCATTACATCAGCTGGCATAGATTCCAATACTGTGGCTACACTGATTTTTACCAGCTGAATGTCTTCTCCCATGTTTGTAGAAGGCAGTTTAGTGGGCAGTGCCAGGAAACTGGGGTCAGTGGGAGACACATCAACCTACCTATCCTAGGGGAAGATTTCTGCCTTTTACCCTGTTTTCAGAGCCTGTGTTTAACCTGTTGGAGTTGTCATGACAATAACCTTCTGTCATTAATTTAAACTGGGTTTTAAGTTGCTTGTTGTTCAGCAAAAACATCATTGTAGACTGTAAATGATATCCCTCAAACTTTAGCCTTTGTTGGCTGACAGACCTCTTGAAACACAGTACACAGCAAAACTGTATCAAGATTAGAGAGCATAACTGGTGATAACTTTCAGTGTTATTATCTTAATAAACTTTCTGTACTTGATTAGCCTGGATAAAGAAGATATAGATCAGCCATGATAGCTGCAAAACTACAGATAAGCTGGTCATCCTTTCAAGATAAAAATGCCCATCTGTTCTGAGATTGTAATCAAGGACCCTTTGCTGATATTTATTCTATTCCTACATGGCCTCTAGCTAATTAAATACTAAGATGAAATCCATTGTTAATGCTTTTTCTTTTCATTTAACTCTCTTCATTGTACCCACTCTCTGCTTTTTTAAAGAACACAGAACACTAAAATCCTTATGGAAGGCTATAAAAGCCACTTATACCTAGTTGCCTCATATAGTTGAAGGGTTCAGGAACAGCAGGGTTTATAACTCACTGCTCTTTGGTGAGAACAAGAAACATACAGTAAGAAATTTGCTATAACAAATCCAAATTCACATAATTCCATGTATCTGGGGTTATGTACAAATTTCCATCTGTTTTGTTTGGGTTTGGGGTTTTTTTCCCCAAATATTGCTTTTAATATTCCTACTCTGGATTCCTTTCTGGTTGACTTCGTGAGTTTTTGTTTTAGAACTTTAGGGGTTGTGTGCCTTGGTTTCATTATTTGCGAAGTTGAAAAAGACATTAACAACATGTTACTCATCCAGGAGTGTGAATGAATAAAATTTAGGACTGAAAAGGATTATGTGTGGAGGTGATTCTCTGCCAACATTCTCTACTTTGCAGAGATATATTTGAATGGATTATGGAGAAGCAGCAATCTTTCCTCATTAAGGTTTCTGGTGGTACAGCTATAGTATTTCTTCTCCTCAGTTCTTCCATCATGGAGTTACTTCTGACAATGTCTGGATATATAATTTTTTTCCCAGTTAATTTTTTAGAATTCAATCAGTCTTCTTGATTATCTGAAGTGAGTTCTCAATTTGCAGCACACAGAACTACTAGTAGCTTATATGCTTCATCTGATTAACTAGAATCTGTTGTGCTTTGAACACAGAAATTTTTAAGGTACATCTTTTTTATATCAACTTTTGACGAAAGTATCTCCTTGCTGTCTTTATTCAATGCTCTATGTTGACCATTTATTCATTCATTAATAGACAGCCTCCAGCCTACTTTTTAACCTTAAAACATTTGGTCCAAGTCTTTTTCAAGCTTCAATAAACTGATTAAACAGTCATTTTTCCACAAGAGGAAACCAGCATCAAATGTTGTATTTTGTATACTGCTTACACTGTTTACTTGCATTACCACTACGACCTCTGCTATGAATGCAACTCTCTTCCACTGGAATTCAACTATTCTGCCTGGTGTCGTACCAACATTTTCTGAGATACAAGCTGACTGTTGTGGGGTGATTTTAACAAAGCTGTCCTGAGTGATCAAGGGCCCATGGCATTGATCATTCTGCCAGTTCCAATTCCTCTATGTTCACCAAGAATATCCTTCTTTCAAGATCTATTCCATTAATTCATTTCCTCAAAATTACACCAGGAACTTCTGTGCTTGCTGCACTAGATTTTTTCCAGCCACTAATGTCATCATAAACAAGTTTCATTTCCATTTTAGCACCCTTTGTTACAGTTGTTTATCAGGTCACACTTTCAAACAGCTGTCTGTAGCTTGTATTACAACCCAACTTCTAGCTGTGCCTTTCCACACTACTTCTCCATCTCTCTTTTTCAGTTTCTGTGGCTCTTCTTTATCTCAGCTCCTGCTATGCCAGGTGTCCTCTCCACATTAGTTCCAGACCTTCCAGGCATATGTGTTTCTGTGTCCCCATCTTTTTTTGGGGAGGAGGTAAAAAGAAAAAAAAAAAAAGAAAGGGAAAAAAAAAAAAAAAAGGAAAAAAGCAATTTCCATGCAAGCCTTTGTACACTATTTTATCTTAGCCCTACAGGCAAGCAGACTTCTAATATAGCTTTAGGAGCTTCTTGTATGCACCTTCTCTCTAGAACTTCTCCCGCTTCCACAGTGGTGAACCCAAGTGTAAGATAAGCATGCTTTCTTTCTTCCTATCCTGATTTCTCCCACTGCATTTTTTCTTTCATGCCTCTTGTCTTGCTGTACCAATTCTCCTTGTAATTTTAATCCACTGTCTCAAACCCACCAACAAATTTCACATACTTCAGATTAATTCATTAACATCTGTGCAATCATACTAACATAAATTCGTCTTAAAATATCAGAACTTTCTGTATTATAGAAATCTTAGCAATTTCTGAGTTCTAATGCAACATTTTTTATGACATTATTAGTGACATTTTATCTTGACAGGAAAAAAAAGAGCTAGGCAATGACCATATATTGTTCTAAGGACTTAGGTTTTGTAAGTGTCAAGAAATATGCAGGAGATCCAGGTAAAATATAGCATTATTTCAAGTACCAAGAGGTCATGAGCAAACTGTTGTATCAGATGTGTCCAGTTGCTGCTGAGCAGCTTATTTTATTTCAAGCCATGGCTGTTAGGTCATATCAGAGCACTGAAGACAAATGGGACCTGCTATTCCTATTCCTCTGTATATTCAGTCACTCCCATTGTTATTTTCAAATCAGTAACAAATATCCCTCAATAGACTTTTTTTCTGCAAGGTTCAAAAGCCATCCCTTCCTTCCTAGCACACTTGCATACAGCTCTTTTCCATTGCCTGACAAAAGCCATCATTGGCACCAGTGCCAAGCATTTGTGAATAATTCTGCCTGGAGATACCCAATGTACAAATTTATACTTCTGCTTTTTATAAACACTGCTTTAGCTACACCATCTGAGCACAAGAAATTAGTTCAATATAACAGTGGGTGTTGTTCAGTTGGACATAGATTCACAAAATCCTTTAAAGATTAGATTTTACTTCAACTCTACTTTTCTAATGATTTTGGTTAAGGAGGGAGGTGGAAGGAGGGAAAACAGAATGGAAGCAAATTGTTCTCAGCCTACAATTAGGATTCACAGGAAAAAATAGGCTGTCCTATGTAACTTAATATTTGCTTCCCACAAATAAATTCAAATGCACTGTAAGGATGAAGATGACACATCATTTTCATTCATCTTATGTCAGGCCAGCCAACTCCATTCCTGTTGATGAAACTTTTATCTCATCAACAGCCTTTCTGTCATTCTTTTTTATGTTTTAGTCTAATTTAGTCTTCAATGCAGATTCTTGTTGGTTGTTACTTGTTTGTGGGATTTTTTGCAACAACCTACCTTCAGTGAAAGGGTAGCTTCTACAGAATGCTTTCTTGATGCATTGTTCTTAATTGCCTTTGATTTCTAAGGTCATTTTAAGTGTTTTGAAGCATAGATAGGAAGCAGGACTCCAGAAAAGGAGGGTATGTGCTGATATTGTAATTTCTCTCGCATAACTTTAATTTTGCAGTTCTAGAGTTTAGTATGATCTGGTTGTCCAGGCTTCTCCAAACTGGTGAGAGAGAGGAGCAAATTGTCCTACTCTAAGGTGGTATGTGTAGACATTGGTTAAAAAAAAAAAAACAATTTGGAGCTTACACAGGCTTATCACGGACATGGGAGAGAGAGCAGAAGATATCTAACTTTTTACTGCTAAAGTAACTCATTTTTGTTCTTTTAAATTTCAATTTTATAGCTCACCTTACACAGACACATCTCTTGTAGAACTTGCCGTAACCACACATTTGTCCTGAAACCACATTCTGTCTATCCACACACAGGTTCCTAGAAGCTTTTTCTGCAAATAGATTCTAGTTAGAAATAATAGGGGAAAGAATAAACAATCTGGCTGCTAGTAGCACCATCTCTCTCAAAAGCCATTTACATATATGAATTGACAGTGCAAATATTTCTTTCAAGACTTGAACACTTAGACACTATTCTTGTTGAAAGACAGTGCTGCAGGTTAATGCTTTCCATAACCACACAGGCTAAGTCCTCATTGATGTGGTGCTTTGTTGTTCTGCCCAGTAATGGGCTGAGCAAGGGTTGCTTCAAAACCATGGAGAGGTCAGTGAGTTCCCAAGGCAGAGGCAGGAACACATCCCCTAAATAGCCTGATGTCCATCTTCTGTCTGGGTCCCATCAGCTCTGCTGAGCCTCTGATGACATTCCTGTCTACTGAAAACAGGACAGGATCATGTGCAGGATATGAAAAGTGAAGGTTTCCATCTAAACACTTGAGGGTTTCCAATGTGGCTGGTTTTCAGTTTTAGAAAAGAAACAGCAAGAATGCAACCTTGGTTAATGAGAATACAAATCCAGTAATGTTAGATTGGGAATTATGAGGCTGAGAAACAATTGGAAAGAATAAAAGTTAATTAGGTGTCAGGCCTTGTATTACTGGGCAAGGGCAGGCAGAGGGATGTGACGATGAGTCTAAGTCAAGAGGGTGTTTTTGGATACCAGAATGAAGAAGCTAATCAAAGATTTTTTTATATCAGAGTAGCCTTCAGCCCTGCCTGGTCTTTTGTGCTACAGCTGTCAGTGCCCAACTTTAAGATGATTAACTTCTTTTAAAATATAATTTTAGTCACAGTGCATTTTTTCTTTTTCTTTTCTTTTCCTGGTGACAAAAGGTAAAATTCTTCCCTGACCATTACTGGTACTATAATCAGCTTATGTCCTGAAATGTATGATTTGATTATCCTTATTATCTTGGCTTTCATAGCTATAAAAATGTTATTAGTGATCATAAAAGTATCTGCCCCCTTTTACTCAAGTCAAATCATTTTAGTTGGTTACCTCCTGTGGCAGTGTACTCAGCAGGTCAGATATATATTGAATATCTGAGCTTGTACAGAACTTTATGGTCCACAAATGAGATTTAAAATTTTACAAATCTCATGAGAGCAAGGCTCACCAGTGACTTGGATAAGTAATTCCTGCTCACTTGAGAATGATAAGAGTAGGGCAAGAATGCTTCATGATGCTATACTTAGTTCTTGGTGAGTTTTTGGTGAATCCTTGAGATTCTGAGGTGTTATATTTATTTAAGTTATTGGAGAGTAAGACCAAAAAACTGAGTTATCCTAAAGAACTTGATATTCCTCTTCATTTTCCAAGCCTGTATCTATAAAGGCATATCATACTTGTAGGCAAACATCACTCCTGACGCCCTGTGGGGGTGAGCTTGTTGCCAATTTTAGGAGCTCCCTAAACACAGACAGAACCTAGTTTAGAAAGGAGACCTCATTTATTCTGCACAGAGTGCAAGGTGGAGGTTCCACAAATCGAGAACACCATGGGGTAAAAAGTTACATCTTATATGCGGTGAACATTTTGACATGAGCCCGCCTATCTAGTACGTGCTATCCACCTCCCTAATGCAGATACACTTGTGTGACACAAAGCTCTTCCATTTATTATGCAACTTCCATTGTAGAAGTTATCTGATGACATTAGCTATGTTTACAAAAGGTGAGAAAATTACATCAGTTTCTTTTGTGGAAGTTATCTGGCGACATCAGTTACGCTTACAAAGGGTGAGAAGGTTCAGCCTGGGGACAAATAATGCAGCTTGAAGACATCAAGCTCACTGACTTGGGCCATTTTGGGTGTCAGAATAGACATCTCAAATTAAATTTTCACAGTAGCCAATCCTGACTTTAGAAATTGATGCCGAGAATCAATTCTCTCCCATTTTCTCTTGACTGAGAAAAAGCTAAAACCCGGTGTAGGAACAGCAGTGTCAAGCAGGGCTGATTGGTGGTAGGGCACCCTTCCCCTGAGTGCCGGGATCCTGCGCAGGGGCTGGCGGGGAAGGGTTAAGCGCGGCGACAGAGGAGAATTAATGGCCGGTGTCAGAAACAGCAAACAGCATTTGAGAGGCCAATACCCCGCTGGGCTCGAACCCGACCCCTCGCCGACCCGCGGCCGCCGGGCTGCCCGAGGAGCCGCGGCCGGCCCGGGGGCGCCGCGCTGCCGTGGCCGTGACCTCCGGCTGGGATTTATTGACTGGCGGCTCTGCCAGCCCCGCTGGGGCCCAGGTCGCCGGTGAAAGGTGTATTGATTACACATTAGTCTGCGAGGACGGGCTGGCATCACCGGCTCCAGAGAAACGCGGGCCAACTCTCACACGTTATTAGGTTTGGCATAATTCTAAGAGGACGCATAGGATGGTTTTATTTTACCTGGCAGCCGTGACATCCACTGATATAAAGGATATAATCACAGAAACTGAGTAAGATATTAATGTGGAATTTTGTTCAATAATTCTTGGAGCTCCAGGCTGGAAATATATACACTGCTTTCTAACATGTCACCATTTAATTTAGCATCCAAAACACTCTATCTATGCATATTTTCTCAATTTCTGTCAGTTGAAGCTCTTTAACAAGGGCTATAAAAAAATTCTGGATACAGTGACCAGAAATACCAGAAGGAAGTATAATTCTTTAACTGCTTAGTTAACTTTGCCTTCTATTTATGAAATTGAAGAGTTAGGTTTTTGGTGTTTTTTTTTTTTTTTAAAGACACATTGATAAATGTAGTTTAATTAACATTAATCTGTAATGTTTATTGTAAATCTGTTTTATTTACATATTTCCTTTCAATTGTGAAGTCATTAGTTAAAAAAGACTTGTTAAGCATCTGCAAAATTGAATGTGGGTGAATGTTAACAATTACAATCTTCATACTCACTGAGTTCCCAAAAAATGTGGGTTTAGAAATAAAATATATGATCTCTGTTCCAAATCACAACTCCCCTGACATCAATTTAGGTCTTAATATTAGCCTGAACTCCTACATGATTTTAGAGAAACACCATTTAGGTGAAAAATCATTTAAAAAATTGCTATCATTATTTGTGAACAGCAATAAACATCACTCACGCTGTTTACTTTATCACTCAATTCTCAGCACAGTTTGTCAGTGCTGACCAAGGCAATGAAAACATCTAGTTAAAGAAAGAGAAAGGCAATTTCTGAAGCTTTGTTAATGCAAGCAAACAGTACAGATGCTTGTCCAACTTCCAGTCAGGGCTGGACAAACCACGGCTCTTGTTCTTCACCCATTCCTGAGCTTTTGAGGTGCATCATGCTGGGCAGGGGGACCTGCCTTGAGGCCACCTCACCTGGCAGCCCAGTTCTGCTTTGGGGGAAAGGATAGAGCCCACAAAGCCTACCAAAGAAAAAATGTCTGTAAATTTTCTGTGTGCTTTTCCCTGCCTTACCCTAAACTGGCTCTGCACATTTCAGAGCTGGTCCCCGGGTGAGGAGGTACAGGGGTGACTCCCAGCTACCTCAGGTATGCAGCCAGTAGGCTCAGATTAGCCTGCTCCTCAACCCCCCAAGCCCCTCAGCACAGATCCTTACAGAGCATTTACTGAGAATAAGTACCTTCTTTTTCATATTTTTCAATCTATAAGATCAACAAAAATTGTTTGAAGGAAGACAAAAAAAAAAAAGCCAGGTATGTTTAAATGGTCTGGTCTGATTTCTCCCTGCCTTGCAGTCACTTTCCAGTGATTTAGTGAAAACAGAAAATGAAGAACCAGCTTTCCAGAAAGTTTGAATTATAGCTAATTGTGTTAAGTTAATTTTGGTCTTATTGAGCCCGTAGCACACTTTATTGATTGTAAACAGAGTAAATTTAAAAGCCAAACCATAAAAGCCTCAAGTCTACAGAAGGAAACATGATATGTATGCTTACTAGCAGTGTATTACTCATTCTAATTAAAACAAAAATACTGTGCTAATGGCATGGGGGCCTTAAAAGGTGTTGTTCAGAGATGGTGAGATGTTTGCTTTTGACTGAATAACACAACTGAACCACATCATCAGCAACTGTTAAGAGAAATCTGGATTTGCTGGAAGGAGCATCCAATTGTGGCTCATAAGAATCTGAACCATGATAACGAAAGCATGAGGGAAAGATTCCCCATGATGTACTCCTTTATGTTTCATCCCAGAGCAGGAGTTCATATTGCCTGCTTTTCAATGAGAAAGCCTGACTCAAATTTTCCAACATTTTTCAAGGCAACAATTCACCTAAATGTTAATATTTAGCTAAACATCTTTGGTTTGTGTGCAAGATAGAACACTTTAACCCAAAAGGGAGGCAGCTTTTCTGATCCTCATTATGACAATAGTTATTGTAGAGTTTAATATTGGAGGAAGATGTCATTTTCCATACGTATTCCAAGCAGCACTGGGTTGCACCATCAGAGATGACAGCTATAACTGAGGATGAGCAAATCACATTCAGACTGCACCAGATAAACTGGCCTACCTCACAGCAGGACAATTCAAGATCTGTTGATAAAATTGCATGTGTTATTCTGTGCAAAACTACTAAAATGAAAGTAGAAACCACTTTCCACAACACACACAAAAACTTTTATTCCTCTAAAACAGGCCCATAAAGGTGTTATCAACCACATCACACCAGTGTGTTACATAGGACATAGGTGAAACATTCATCTCAGTTTCAAAAGTAGCATCGGTGTCTGAAGGAACTCTTTTTTAATTAAAATAGAACTATGGTATGCAAGAAAATGGTCATGTGCAAAGATGAAAACTGTCAATGCATTTTGTATAGCATCCAGAATGCACTAAACTTTTAATTCCTTCTTTGCAATACAGCACCTTGTTTTAGATAAATAGCACAAAAAATGCCACCTACCAGGAAAAAATTCTGTTTCTAAGGCACAAAGCAAGTTCTTCTCTAAGCTAGAAGGCTGTTGTACCACACAGAGAACAACAATTTACTAAGGCCACTTTTCTTGTTGGTGGAAGAATGGAACATATTTGTTAAAGTTTGCACTGAAGCAAAGCATATTGAAATGATACTGTAATGATCAAGCTAACAGAACTGCAGATTTAAATGAAAGTTTCCCCTTGTAAAAATAGGAAACACATATGAAAGGCATAATATAATTGAGCACCTCCCCCGAGCCTCCAAAGAGTAAATAGACTGCAGCAAACACCGACAAACCAAGCTGATGCTTGCCCCTCACTCCTACTGGAGCTCTAAGATGTGAAGAACATTTATATCCAAACTTCACCACAGGAATCAAAATCATGCTAAAAGTTACTAATGTATGGAAACCATGAGGGAAACACTGTCTTCAGAGCTCACATTGCCACACAATCCAGCCCTGCACAATAGTGCAATGCCCTGGGTATCATCACCTGTTCTCCCAGTCACAGGAGAGCCACATGTAAGGCACTTATCAGAACACTCACTGGATAAATCTACTATATCCACAACTTGAACAACCCCATCAGGTGAGAAGAAGACATTGAGAAAGATTTGCACGTCCAACAACCAAATGCACTGATCTGAAAATTAAATCCCCAGTGGAACTCTTCAGAGGCAGGCAAAGTGTGACACAGCTTGACCCAGCTGCCTCCAGTTGGCAAGCACATATTTAAACTGAATTAGAGCTGAATTTCTGGCCATATTTTTAAGAAAGCAAAACCTGTGAAGCCCTAGCTATCAACAAACCAAAAAATTAAAAAAAGATAAAGAAAAATAAGTAAAATTCTGCATGGTAAATAACTGCACAGTAGTGTAGTGAAATTTCTATTTGCCAGTTATGAAGTTAAAAATTTTTACTAGAATGCATCTGGGAGCTCTGAATTTAACTCTTTCAGATGGTGAGTGCTGTTCACTTGGTTTAAAATATAAATGTCAGTAGGTAAACTGAAGGCTTGCTGTAAATCAAACCTGCACTGTATAAAAACTGTTATTTGTGTCCTAATGGGTCAAACAGAAGAGGTGCCCTCTCTAAAAGAGCTGGATACCAGATTCCCCTTTCATTGATCGAGGTTTCAACTCTGGGTGCTTGAGTTTATGACAAAAGAGTTCACAACACCGCTGGCAGGAAGTCGATAGTTTGATAGATACCCTTTGCAGTTGGTCCTGTCTCTAGCACTTTAACCACGCTCTCACTCTGACAGTTATTACTGCTGCAATAAATTCTTCAGTAAAACAAATAGGCTCTCTGAAAATGTATTAGTGCAGGCACACTATTTTACTTAATATAACTGCAAGTCTTAAACAGGTAACTACCATAGTAAATAGGCCAATATATTTAGAAAGAATCATGTGTGTGCGCGTGCATTTACAGTAAGTTACCTAAAGTTCCCTTCAGATCAGGTTGCACAGTATTTATTACACCTTCAGGTTATACTTTTAAAATTCACAGAGTGACTGACAGTAGCAGAGGCTTTTAAAATCTATTTTATAAAATGCTGTAAGAATTCTCACATGGTTTTCAAAATTGCCTGGACAAGTTTGCAGCCTAAATCTTTACAGTGACCACTAGACCCTTTACTATTGAAAAACTGTACTCATTGCACTCATGCTTAGCCTTAAATGATGCTTATCTTCCAGAAATCAAAGTGCTGTTGCCATTTTTTTACAGCATGCCCAATAGCAAATGGCAACAGGTTCTGATTGGATCAGGCTGTGCCCAGAATTCTTCACTGGGGGCCATAGGCAGCAGCAATTCACTCACTCTCCCTTTCCCTAGGCCATGTGTCTTAGGAATCTCAGCCCCAAAGGAAATCTCCACAGATTTTGAATTTTGAATTCTCATCAGCTGTATTTCACGGTTTCATCAAAATAGTTTCTAGAAAAATCTGCAAACATTTGTCCATTGCCATCAATAATAATAGGCAATAAGAGAAAACTGCTATTGATATTCTTCTATGTTGTTTCGTTGCACATTTTTTCTATCTGCATTCATTAGCAATTTTCATCAGATATGTTTAATTAAATTAATATTAAAAGGTTAATATTAAAGCTAATTTATTAGCAGCTATACCAATTTTTCTCCACTTACCCCACAGTCAGACAGAAGCTGTCTACGTACAGAACCCTTCAGCACTCCTCTCTACATCCACAGACTTTGTGTCACTTAGGGAAGATGTCTTGAGACATCTATCCTTCAAGATTAAATGCATCCCTTCTGAGTGGCAGTTGCCACAATTGAAGTAAGCATTTACTGCTAGTGCTCAGCCATGCAGCTAACTGCTCTGTGGCTGTGGCCTCTCAAGGTGTAGGACATTCATGGGGGAACACTGGTAATTTTGTCTTACCCTGCAGGCATGCAGTTTCTGGCTACATTGTGAGGAAATATCGTTGAGTCCATGCTGAGATTGCTGTGCCTGCTGCTCAGAGCTCTCATGAAATGAACTAAAAGGATAAGAGCTCTCTTGACCTTTAAAGTCCACTTATTTAGAGTGATGGATCTCCCAGACATTTAAAAAAAAAATAAATCCCAAGCCCATTAGAAAACAAGTGAGGATTGGCTGAATAGAGTGATCAAAATTCCATCTGCTAGAACAAAGAGAAAATCTGTGTTTTAAAAAAAAGTAGAAGTTCATTGGCAATTAAAGTTCATTTCTACAAC